>NC_091292.1:31820184-31857684 GCF_038502225.1 Cherax quadricarinatus | reverse complement strand
GCGAGATGCTTGGACTTCCAGCAAGCGTGTGTGAGCGTGTTAGATAGCAATGAAAGAAGACGAATGATATTTGAGACCTGACGAACTGTTGGAGTGTGAGCAAGGCAATATTTAGTGCAGGTATTCAGGGAAACAGGTTATTTTTATATAGCCGGACTTGAGTACTGGAAATGGGAAGTACAATGCCTGCACTCTAAAGGAGGGGTTTGGGATATAGGCAGTTTGGAGGGATATGTTATATATCTTTATACGTATATGCTTCTAAACTGTTGTATTCTGAGCACCTCTGCAAAAACAGTGATTATGTGAGTGAGGTGAAAGTGTTGAATGATGAAAATATTTTCTCTTTGGGGACTTTCTTTTGGGTGTTATTTATAACATTGTTTCTGGCCATTGCTTATAGCACAGCCAGGTAGTGCAGACTTGCAATAGAAATATTAAAGTACGTGAAGCAAACGATATATCTAAACTTAAGGGTGTGTAAATTCATTTGTTAGTTTAGGACATTCTGTTTAAGTGAGGATATATACCTGAGAATTTATAGTATGTTGACTTGTTCTCTGTAGCATAGACGTGGGAGCGCAAGTGACTGATTTTAAGAGTTCTTTTACCAGAGGTGAAGGTGTTTTATGTACAGATTTGTCAGACGGTAAATATAGAAAATATAGGGGCTGATATAACCATAGAATTGATCTAAAACATTTAGAAAGAATAAATCATTCAAACTAACAAAATATAATAGAATGTAAAAATATTCCTTGAATATATGAATGCGTGTTTGTATTCGTATGCAGAATATAACCCTCCTTTGACTAGTTAATTTTAAGCCTGTGTGTCATATTCTAATCTTAAAACTTAATTTGAAATTCTAAACGAAATAATACCCATTATCATATAAAGAGGAACGAATATTAACCGTGCACACACTTTCTTTTAAAGTAAAATACGTCAAATGAGTAAATCGATCAGCGAGGACTTGCGGATGAGCTCGCCTCAATGTGCGCCTCACTGAGTCCTATGTACTCGCCGGGCCTAATCCCTCCAGAAATGCGGCCACAGTCTAACAGATAAGTACTTAGTGATAGTGTAAGTTTATTTTGCAGTTCCCAAGGGAGGGTAAGTAGGCGTGGAATGTGGAAGAAATTTTGATGCAGAGATGAATGTGTTAGATTGAAAGGGAAAACAAGTTTGCCGAGGTAATTTTAGTTTGCTTTGATAGGAATATGCGAGATAGCTTGTCTGTTCTGTTTCACCTGGGCTGTGTCCTGTTTCACCTGGGCTGTGTTCTGTTTCACCTGGTCTGTGTTCTGTTTCACCTGGTCTGTGTTCTGTTTCACCTGGTCTGTGTTCTGTTTCACCTGGGCTGTGTACTGTTTCACCTGGGCTGTGTTATATCCCAGTGTTATAGTGAGGCCTGGTCATGGACCACGCCGCGTGGGGCGTTGGGCCCCGGAATACCCTGCAGGTAGACTCCAGGTATACCTGTTTGTAAAAAAAGAGTATGTCAGACTACCATCATCCTATGTATCCTAACTTAAACTGTCTAAGAATTTAGCAAATTATTTAGTCGACCTGCTGGAGGGAGGTGAATATTCACTGACCCTCCATTCAAAAGGGTATCTTTGTGCCAATGAAGTGTTCTTGATGCGGGGTATTGGAGCGACCTCTCTACGTCCTCGAATTAAACCTGATTACCTCCAGTTTCCCCAGGAACTGTGTGGTCCCTACAGGTTAACGTTTTCCTCTGATAACAATAGTTAGCGTGGCTGTACTGTCCCCATCCATCTCTTAATGTATTTAAAATTAGTTAAGGTAATTTATTTCCTTAATTTCCAAGAAGAAATGAGTTACATACAAGTGCGTAAAACCTCTTAACGTAACTAATACATTAACTGCCACAAACGTTACACCTCAAAAAAAAAAAAAAAAAAAAAAGGGTTTGTCTAAAAATAAATATTTAATATATGAATTTTTAAAAAAAAGGAACTCGGGAAACCCAAAAAAAATTTTTTTTATTTTTTTTATTAATATCCCAATTAAAATTCAGGATTTTAGGGGCAAAATATAAGAGGATGACGTGGAAGACAACAGCAGCGAATAATAAAAGAAGGGAAAATACTGAGAGGTTTCAGGTGTTGACAGACATCCTCAGAGACACGCACCTGAAGTTGTGCGTCACAACACCCCAGAAAGTTCAGCACTTTTTCATTTCATTTTTCCTGTTTGCTGTACATAATTGCAATCACGCATTTCGAAGTGTTTGTCGCCATTAAGTTAACGTATTTGCAGATTTGTTAATCTAGTGTTAATAACCATATATATATATATATATATATATATATATATATATATATATATATATATATATATATATATATATATAAAATGTCGTGCCGAATAAGTAAAACTTGCAATTTTGGCTTAAATAAAAATGCTCTTCTTGCCGAATACGGCAAGCGAAAATTGTGTATGCAATAATTTCGCAAAAATCATTCTAAACCTAACGAAAAAAAAATATTTCATTGTGTTTGTTTATTATGAAATTATTGTAAACTTATCTAAAATATAATTAGTTGGATTAGGCTAAATTAAATTGCGCTTGTTATAATAAGGTTAGGTAAGTTTTCTAAGGTTCTTTTGGTAAAAAATTATTAATATTTACATTAACTTAAATGAAAAAATATATTTTTAAACGTATAAGAGAAAGTTTTTTTTTTAGAAAGGACTTAATTGTAAACGAGTTGTTGCTAATTGACCAGTGTTTACCTATTCGGCACCACATATATATGATTAGTCAATAACTTTTTTTGAAAATTACTTTAGATACTCTGGATACATTGAGTACATTGTGTGTGTGCGTGTACACTCGCCTATTTGTGGTTGCATGGGTTGAGTCTTAGCTCCTGGCCCCGCCTCTTCACCGGTTGCTACTGTGTGTGTGTGTTTTGTGTACTACTTCCGTTTGTGTATATTTTGTTTATATAGCTTGTATACTGTGTGTAATAAGGGGTGTACTATATACGTCATACGGCGTGTCTGTTATTTATCTATGTATATTACACGGTGTGTTACTGTGCAGTTCTGTATTGTAATATTGTGTTTATACTATGTGGTTTACACAGGGTGTGTGTAGTTCATGTTGTATATAAGGCAGACACACTACATGTAAGACATTCCCTCAGAGAGGATCACCAATACAAACAGTAATTTTAACAATGAGGAGGCGTGAGAAGCCTCGGGCGTCTTTCCCAAACATTGACTCAGTACAACCACTCATACACCACACTAATGAAGACTCCCCATCCACATGCCCTCCTCCCTGTCCCCCTCACACCCCTCATTATCCACATATTATTGTATAATGTCCGTGGATAGGCGCAGTGTACACTCATTATCTGGTAATATCCGGCAATTATCCAGGTAATGAATATCTGACATGATAGTTGACACACCAGGTGAATTGTTTTCATGCTATGAAGGCTGGGGGGGAGCGACCTATGGTTGGTCGTTAATTAGTTGCTGCCATCAAGGTTTGGCTTGATACAGTGGGTCGACGCTCCTGCCGCCAGCTCGCATAAATTGATTTTTTATACTCACAGGGAAGTGTTTATTCCGTATAGCTCCTAAATTTTAATATATTAAAAAATAAAACTGTTTAGAAGCACACAGATATGTACGGTGAAATTAAAAAAAAAATGATAATTTCACATTTTTAAAATTTTTCCAAAAATTTTCAACTAAAATTTAAATATTTTAAGTTAAAAAGTATTTCTTGAAGTTGTAAAATTTATCTCTCGTCTTACATGTTCATGAGATCGAAAGAAAAAGAAATAACAATCCTGCCAGAGTGCCAAACATTTAACAAGCTTCAGTTTCACTCTCGTATGATAGGACGGTATTACCTTCCTGGATGGTTGTTATCTGCCAGAACAATAACATCTTGTGTCTGCTGAAAGATATTCACACTTCTTCACCAGTGAAGGAATTAAGCCGAGGATTGTAAGTTGTGAAAATCCAGACATGTTAGTGATATAACACCAGATGTATGGCGCTAGTCCCTGAGAAGACTGGCCACGGATCTAAGAACCAGGAACAAGGGAACAGGGACCGGGATCAAGGGACAGTTGAACTTCAAACACAGATTACCCATAATGGTATTAGTTTATATAGAAGGGTAGTTGATTGTAACGTTTATATAAGGATAGTTGATGTTAGTGTTTATATAAAGGTAGTTGAAGTTAGCGTGTGTGTATAAGGACAGTAGGGAACGCATAAATAAACCAGACGAGGATGGAGGACTGGAGGCAAACCAGAGTCTCACATGTAAGATTTGGCAGTGCCACCCAACGCATTTCATGAGGGACCAAGAGCTGTGACTCAACCCTCGTGAACACAAATTGTTATATATACATAAGCATATTGTAAAGTATGAAATAAAGATTACCGTACTTGTAGATGTAGTAAGTTTAGCAGACGGAGTAACAGTAAATAAGGAAATTTAATGTTGATAAATGCTACATTATGTTGATAATTGCTACATTATGTTGATAAATGCTACATTATGTTGATAATTGCTACATTATGTTGATAAATGCTACATTATGTTGATAAATGCTACATTATGTTGATAATTGCTACATTATGTTGATAAATGCTACATTATGTTGATAAATGCTACATAATGGAACTAGTGAAATTGCAAATAGACGCACCTGTGTCCGGTGTTGAGAGTTAATTCACTCTCTCAGCCCAGCGTGAGGCCAATCATCATTGATGACTGCTCAAGAAAGCTGGTTCTGCCAGCAGCCCGGACGCCTACCTAGCCTTCACAACCTGGATGATCCGGGACTTACAGCAGCTAGCTGTTGAACTTGAAAACTTCTAGCAGTTGTGTAAGTGGTATATATACACTGAAGTGTGTATATCTCACTGTATATACAGTGAAAGTTACTTTAATTCCCTACCTTACTGATCAAAGTTGTCTTGACTGGCGGCTTAGAGCTGACATGCAGCCTTAATGACCCTCGTATAGTCGATAGTCTTCAAACCCAGTAAAGCAAACTAAAATCCTAGTTTTTGTCCCATCTTCTTAAGGGTCTTCCTTTCAAATGAGGCGCCTTGATGCCCGTAAGGGACTCTCGATGCCCGTGAGGGACTCTTGATGCCTTTGAGGGACTCTCGATGCCCGGGAGGGCCTCTTGATACTAAGAAGTAAACTTCTACTCCTCTCCTTGGTTCAAACCTGAGTGCCTCCCTTTCCCTAGGTGGTACATGACCCATCTGGGTTTACTTCTTCCCCCATATTAAAAATCATTCAGCGTCTTCTGCCTAACAAGTCTCCAGGAAATATAAGAGACAGGTTGGTGTGGGTCGCATTATTATTATTAGTAGTAGTACATACAGAAGATGAGGTAATCAGTCCCTCAGCCTTGGAGTTGGAGTCATCCAGACTTGAGAAGTATTTTGAAAAAGGCTTAAGGCACTGAAGATGTCCTCTTCAGAAGACAGGATTATTATTTTTATTTGTTATTCTTAAATTATTATTAAGGGGAAACGCCAAATCTGTGGAGGCCAGAGAGCGTCTGGGAAATTGAAAGGTAATGAAGTTTGATCCGAGGAAGGGAACAGGTAGCTCTGATTCCTGGTATGAAGAGCCCGTTACCTGCGTCAAAGCCCACCTCTACCAAAGCTCTCACTGGAAGGGAGAAGATAGGAAGGGATATATGATAATGTGTAATGTGAAAGAATGAAAAGTAGACCAGGACGGCAGAAGTTCCAGTACCTTGGATCAGGAGTCCGCAAAGGAGAAATTGTGAGGGGCCAAAATAGGGATCTTGGTTTAACGTAAATATATAATGTATGAGATAATACGAGTAAACAGATGACACACAATCTCTCTCTCTCTCTCTCTCTCTCTCTCTCTCTCTCTCTCTCTCTCTCTCTCTCTCTCTCTCTCTCTCTCTCTCTCTCTCTCTCTCTCTCTCTCTCTCTGAGGGCTGAGATTAGTGTGTTTAGACATATTGTTGTGTGTGATGCTACTAACTCAACATTAGATGTTTATCAGTACTGAGACCAACTGTACGAGCAGTGGTCCGGGACCTCCCCTGCTGGTCCACACAGGATAATGCTGTAATCTTCGACCCCTTATAATAGTCCATGTACCGTGGTGGTGAGGCTGTGGTCTGAAACCTAAAACACTTCTGGGATCCTACAAGCTGGTCTGGGACCCTACAAACTAAACTAGGACAGTCTGCGATCCTACAAACTGGATTGGGACCCTACAAGCTGGTCTGGGACCCTACAAGCTGGTCTGGGATCCCATAAACTAGTCTGGGACCCTACAAGCTGGTCTGGGACTCTACGGACCTGGTCCAAACGCGCATCTGGTGTCACGAGACCCACCTATAATCCTGCCTTTTGTGCCCCCCCCCTTCCATCCCCCACACACTGTCCCGTCCTCTACCACTCCCTCCCTCCCTTCATCCTTCCCCTCCTTCTTCCCTCCCTCCTGTTGGTCCACTTGATATTTTAACAAGCAGAGATTAGCCCTGTATTGGTGGCTCCCTCATGCATATTCCACTGTGAATCGAGGCGTGTGAGGGGATGCGCTGGTGCACCCCCTCCCCCAGTACACACTGGTGCACACAACTGCTCGATGACACCAGTAGATGGTATTTCATGAAGAGCTGAACCCGTGTGGGGAGGTGAGGGGGAGCCGTTCAGGGCAAGTGGTGAAGGCTCAATCCTCTGTACGAATGGCGGCGAAGTGTCTAGCCGCACTGTTTGTAGTTGCCAAGATATACAAGACAGTTTTTTTTTTAGCCTTTACTGAAAACCTCTAAGCAAACTGCACGTATCTAGAAGAAGCCGTCGCCTTTATCGTAACGTTTCGCTCACGAAAAGCTTAATCCTTGAGCAAAACATTGTTTCATGTGTCTTTGTCATATACTTGTAGGCTTGAAGTCTCTTCAAGTACAAAACTTCTGAGGTGGATTTATCTTGGTTAATCCTGGCTTAACTGGGTTGAAAACCAACATAGACTACACCAGCGTTATTAAGGCTGAGTGTCACATGTTAACCACCAGTCACGAATACTTTAATCCCTAAAATTGGGATTAAAATAAACTGAGTGTATATAGACTGAGCGATGCCATATTGGTGTATATACACTTCCTTTATCACGACTCGTGTAGTCAGAGCTCTGGGCTGCTGATATCACTGGCCTGCCACGGGCAAGAATCCTGTCGCAGTAACAGCCTGGTTGATCAGTCAAGCACCAGATAAGCCTGGCCTAGGGTCGGGCTGCGAGAGTAGGAAAACTCTCGAAAGCCTTCAAAGGTGTTTTAAAGGTTGTCTTCATGCATACGTTGACACAAGGACCTGGGTTTATCTTCCCCTAACTTGGATCGAACCTGAATGCCTCCCATTCCCCAGATGCTATACGATCCCTACGGATTTAGCGCTTCCCTCTGATTAAAACGTATAATTACATGGAAGAAATCACAATAAAACGCGTAATTGCAAATACGAGAAAATGTCAGTGAAAATAGCTGAAACCTGAGCTCTTTCGTGTGCTTGCACACATCTTCAGAGGATGTGTGTGTAAGCACATGAAAGCGCTCATGTTTTATTTCCTATTTTCACTGTGGTATTTTTTCATATACTATATCTGCGATGTTTTGTTTCGTGCGTAATATTAGTTAACTTGTTCTGAGTTAACATTTTTAACAAATATTAGCAAAAAAAAAAAATGTTAATAGAATCACTTGCGGTGGTAGCCTTTGACTTGGGTGTACCAAGAGCTGTCACTCCCGCCACTCTATCTCAAACCAGACCTACTGGATGTTGGTTGTGAGCACTCAGGCTGTTTGTACTCGCGGCAGGTGGTGCATCGATGACATCACAGCTTGTCTGCTGCAGCAGTTGCTTCAAGAAATTTGTCAAGATTCCTCTTGAAGACAATTAAGACTGTAATTTCCCTCTGAATATATATAAAATTCCCATGTGCTGAAATCCTAATTTTTTGAAAATTACTTTGACCTGCATTAACACAGATTCCAAATATAGATTAATGAAACAAAAATAATTAGTTGATGACTGACACAGATGCATCACCTGGGTGTCTTTGTGGCGACGTTCAGCCAGTCAGTGACTTTATCAGTTCACTGTAGTGTTTCTATCAAGTTATGGTGGAATATTATACTGACAAATTGGCGAATAAGAGTCACGTGTGCTACACCTGGCTAACTTTATTACCGAAATAAAGATACTCAGTGAAGATACTCAGGTGTTCCTCGTGTATCTCATTCATCAACAGAGTTTATATACGGAAAATTGAAGGAGAGGTAATCAATTCATCAGTCTTGATGAATCTGAAGTCGAGGAGACAACTGCTGCCGCCCACTTGGGAGATACTACCATTAATATTGTCTTGGTAATGGCAGGGGTCCATCAAGAAAGTTTTGGACATAACCACAGAGACAGGTGCCACAGCTGTTAGTACTGAGGACAGTAACAGTTGTTCGTGGAGTGATAGAGTCAAGGGGACTTCATGGTATATAGTGAGAGCCACACACAATCATGATATGAGGTTGTGGCATGTGCTTATTATGCGGCGTCATGCGGGCACACCAGCATGAGCGCGTTCATGCACGACACCAACACTACTCCATTCGTTACTTGATAATGGTAAAAAGGAAAGGATGTAAATCTCGTCTAGTTTCCAGTTCCAGTGTGCTGTTTGCAAATTGTTCCCTAGGAGGCCTGGTCACAGACCGGGCCGCGGGGGCGTTGACCCCCGGAACTCTCTCCAGGTAAACTCCAGGTAAATGGTACCTTTTAATCATCACAAAGCACACCAGTATACGCATTAGTCCAGAAGCGTACATAATTGGGAACACCTGCAGTCCCTCAAACTGTACTCCCTGGAGACCACGCGAGAAAGATAATGTACAACTGGAAAATGCTAGAGAAACTGGTTCCAAAACTGTAGGTCGTAATAGCCAGTTAACGAGAGTCGTGGTAAACCGTGCATAATTCAGTAAAACTCGGGAATACAACACTGATGTGACGTGGTGAGCATATAGGCTCCAGTGTGTTTCATCACACAGGCTCCAGTGTGTTTCATCACACAGGCTCCAGTGTGTTTCATCACACAGGCTCCAGTGTGTTTCATCACACAGGCTCCAGTGTGTTTCATCACACAGGCTCCAGAGTGTTTCATCACACAGGCTCCAGAGTGTTTCATCACACAGGCTCCAGTGTGTTTCATCACACAGGCTCCAGTGTTTCATCACACAGGCTCCAGTATTTCATCACACAGGCTCCAGTGTGTTTCATCACACAGGCTCCAGTGTGTTTCATCACACAGGCTCCAGTGTGTTTCATCACACAGGCTCCAGTGTGTTTCATTACACAGACTTCAGTGTGTTTCATCACACAGGCTCCAGAGTGTTTCATCACACAGGCTCCAGTGTGTTTCATCACACAGGCTCCAGAGTGTTTCATCACACAGGCTCCAGAGTGTTTCATCACACAGGCTCCAGAGTGTTTCATCACACAGGCTCCCGAGTGTTTCATCACACAGGCTCCCGAGTGTTTCATCACACAGGCTCCAGAGTGTTTCATCACACAGGCTCCAGTGTGTTTCATCACACAGGCTCCAGTGTGTTTCATCACACAGGCTCCAGAGTGTTTCATCACACAGGCTCCAGAGTGTTTCATCACACAGGCTCCCGAGTGTTTCATCACACAGGCTCCCGAGTGTTTCATCACACAGGCTCCAGAGTGTTTCATCACACAGGCTCCAGAGTGTTTCATCACACAGGCTCCCGAGTGTTTCATCACACAGGCTCCAGAGTGTTTCATCACACAGGCTCCAGAGTGTTTCATCACACAGGCTCCAGAGTGTTTCATCACACAGGCTCCAGAGTGTTTCATCACACAGGCTCCAGAGTGTTTCATCACACAGGCTCCAGAGTGTTTCATCACACAGGCTCCAGAGTGTTTCATCACACAGGCTCCAGAGTGTTTCATCACACAGGCTCCAGTGTGTTTCATCACACAGGCTCCAGTGTGTTTCATCACACAGGCTCCAGAGTGTTTCATCACACAGGCTCCAGAGTGTTTCATCACACAGGCTCCAGAGTGTTTCATCACACAGGCTCCAGAGTGTTTCATCACACAGGCTCCAGTGTGTTTCATCACACAGGCTCCAGTGTGTTTCATCACACAGGCTCCAGAGTGTTTCATCACACAGGCTCCAGAGTGTTTCATCACACAGGCTCCAGAGTGTTTCATCACACTCCCTTCAATTGTAAGGAACATTTCCAGCAGATCTGTCTTCAAGACGGAACGTGACAAACTGTTGTAGATCATATCTAGTTAGTGTACTGTGGTGTCTGAGTATAACTACATTCTGCAAGTTCCAACAGTCTGATTGATCAGTATATGAGCTAGCAGGCCTGGTAACACTCTAGTTTGAGGAGGCTGTAATATAATAACTTTTCATTTAAACGCAAAAAATGCAGTAAACATTAAATTACCTTAATTACGTGACCTCTTGTTATGCACACTTCTGTACTGTACAAGCTCTGTGCTCTCGTGTACACTTGCGCACTTAAGTTCTTCACTTTACTCTCTTTCCTACGATTTCCTTTACTCAAAAATTAAACAAATAATTAAATGGGGAGGTGAAAAAGAATTCTTCCTCCGTAAGCCATTCGTGTCGTAAGAGGCGACTAAAATGCCGGGAGCAAGGGGCTAGTAACCCCTTCTCCTGTATACATAACTAAAGTTAAAAAGAGAAATTTTTGTTTTTCTTTTTGAGCCAACCCTGCCTCGGTGGGATACGGCCGGTTTGTTGAAAGAATGATGATTTGCTTTACATTTTAGAAAATACACCGAGCTACACTGGTAGCCAGTATCACACAGTAACATAGTGAGCCACACTGGTAGCCAGTATCACACAGTAACATAAACTGAGCTACACTGGTAGCCAGTATCACACAGTAACAAACCGAGCTACACTGGTAGCCAGTATCACCCAGTAACAAACTGAGCCACACTGGTAGCCAGTATCACCCGGTAACAAACTGAGCCACACTGGTAGCCAGTATCACCCAGTAACAAACTGAGCCACACTGGTAGCCAGTATCACCCGGTAACAAACTGAGCCACACTGGTAGCCAGTATCACACAGTAACAAACTGAGCCACACTGGTAGCCAGTATCACACAGTAACAAACTGAGCTACACTGGTAGCCAGTATCACCCAGTAACATAAACTGAGCCACACTGGTAGCCAGTATCACCCAGTAACATAAACTGAGCCACACTGGTAGCCAGTATCACCCGGTAACAAACTGAGCTACACTGGTAGCCAGTATCACACAGTAACAAACTGAGCCACACTGGTAGCCAGTATCACCCAGTAACATAAACTGAGCCACACTGGTAGCCAGTATCACCCAGTAACAAACTGAGCCACACTGGTAACCAGTATCACCCAGTAACATAAACTGAGCCACACTGGTAGCCAGTATCACCCAGTAACAAACTGAGCCACACTGGTAACCAGTATCACCCAGTAACATAAACTGAGCCACACTGGTAACCAGTATCACCCAGTAACAAACTGAGTCACACTGGTAGCCAGTATCACCAGGTAACAAACTGAGCCACACTGGTAGCCAGTATCACCCAGTAACAAACTGAGCCACACTGGTAACCAGTATCACCCAGTAACAAACTGAGCCACACTGGTAACCAGTATTACCCAGTAGCAAACTGAGCCACACTGGTAGCCAGTATCACACAGTAACATAAACTGAGCCACACTGGTAACCAGTATCACCCAGTAGCAAACTGAGCCACACTGGTAGCCAGTATCACACAGTAACATAAACTGAGCCACACTGGTAGCCAGTATCACCCAGTAACAAACTGAGCCACACTGGTAGCCAGTATCACCCAGTAACATAGTGAGCCACACTGGTAGCCAGTATCACCCAGTAACATAGTGAGCCACACTGGTAGCCAGTATCACCCAGTAACATAAACTGAGCCACACTGGTAGCCAGTATCACACAGTAACAAACCGAGCTACACTGGTAGCCAGTATCACCCAGTAACATAGTGAGCCACACTGGTAGCCAGTATCACCCAGTAACATAAACTGAGCCACACTGGTAGCCAGTATCACCCAGTAACAAACTGAGCCACACTGGTAGCCAGTATCACACAGTAACATAAACTGAGCCACACTGGTAGGTGGTATCTCCCTGACACGTAAACCAAATATAAATCTGCTCACCCCTGGTCCGTTAATTGTTTTACTTTTTGCCGCTGATGAGGCTGGTTTGTTATGCACCCCATAGAACCAGCACATAACCTAGACTAAAAAATATTATATTTGTGTAGTAGTTTAGATTGTGGATAAAACAACGAACTGTAAAAGTGCGAAATTGTCTGTCCTGTCTTGAAGACAGCTGACCGCGCTCCCTCTATTAAATATACAATATTTGATAGGAAGAATAGTGAGCTAATGTTTTCTCCGCCATAGTCCGTCACACAGAATGGGTTACTTAGTGTTGGTATCTGTCAGCCTGAGCTGAGGATATCGTCAAGAATTTCGTTAAAGGTTTCTCAGATACAACAGTTTTCAAGGTTTCGTTCCAGCAGAGCTGGAGTTGCTAGCACTTTCGAATTACCATTTCTCAGGATAGCCCATCCCATACACAGTAGAAATGGATTACAGCTCGAAGGTATAGTATATGTAAATACACCAAATACCTAGTAAATAGGCCCGACAAGGGTTGCAGGGAGAGCACTTGGGGATCTATTAATTACCAGTGTGTTGTATGATATCTGTCAGAGGTCAACTTCTCAGGTTTGAGTAGTATATCTGTTACCTTATTTTTCTTAATATCCTTTTCATGCGGGTTCATGCAGTATATCTATGCTGCTCAGTAGGTAGAGGGTGGGACACATGACTGGTGCCTGGTGGTGAGGAGGGAAAATGAAAATTTCTCCTAAGGAGGATCATCTTACATTGACCCTTAAGTGACGGTTTCAGTCGTATGGATAAAACCTTCATCAGGCACGCCATCTAAAAGAAAGGGAAAAATTAAAATATATAATATCATTAAACAGTGGAAATTCAAAATAGAAAAAATAAATCCAGTGATGGTCCATTCAAGTGAGTTTTGCTCTGCTTCTGGGATATTGTGGTGTGCTCACAGCTCCTTCAAAGCATGAGAGATAACAGAATATAAAAAGGCACAGTACCGTGACTAGTTAATGGTCCAGGTCGGACCGAAACGTCATGTCTTTCTGCAGTGTGCTGCTTATATGTGTAGAGATAATGATCGTTTATATTTAAACTACCGTGGACGCACTAAAGTACTTGTAACTCTCTCCACTCTAGAGAGTACTTGGTAATATATTCATGGAAGATACTGGAGGGACAGGATTCAAGTCTATACACTGCTGTAACATAGTGGAGTGAGAGATACGGGAGACATTGTAAAACAAAGCAAGGCCTGATACCCGAGAGATGCCTAAAGGATGCTTTCAGTGGTCAAGGCCCCAGCGACCCGGTCCCAGACCAAGCCGCCTGATGGATCGAAAGCCTGATCAGCCAGGCTGGTCAGGAACTGATTTGCGAAATTTGTAAAATTTCCTCTCGAAGACAGCCGAATGTTTGTTGGTAATTTTTCCTATGCACGAAGAAAGGGCGTTTAAAAGTCGGGGACCTCCTAACATATGCCTGGCGCATATTTGGAGTGACATTTCCAGAGAAATTTATTTAGATCCGCGGACATAATAAGAGAACACTGTCAACATGAGTGTTTCAGTAGTCTCTCTTTCAAACCCACCAACCACAGGCCAAGTGTCTTACCGATAAGTGTCCTTCACAAAGGTAAGTAATTCAAGCTGCTACCAGCAGATATCAGAAATATTGCCGGAACAAATGTAGAAGTGTCCAAGAGGAAATTGGGTCACTGCCTCCACCAAGTGCCAAGTGTGATTGATGTGTGGGCCACTGGGTTGCCAGCAACAACAGCCTGGTTGAGCAGAAAAAAAGGATAAGAATATTCGAAATCGGACACAGGTATATCCTCCCTTCACCACACTGCCTCCCTTCACCACACTGCCTCCCTTCACCACACTGCGTACCTTCACCACACTACCTGCCTTCACCACACTATCTGCCTTCACCACACTACCTGCCTTCACCACACTACCTGCCTTCACCACACTACCTGCCTTCATCACACTACCTGCCTTCACCACACTACCTGCCTTCACCACACTACCTGCCTTCACCACACTATGCCTTCACCACACTACCTGCCTTCATCACACTACCTGCCTTCACCACACTACCTGCCTTCACCACACTATGCCTTCACCACACTACCTGCCTTCACCACACTATGCCTTCACCACACTACCTGCCTTCACCACACTCTCTGCCTTCACCACACTACATGCCTTCACCACACTATCTGCCTTCACCACACTATCTGCCTTCACCACACTACCTGCCTTCACCACACTACCTGCCTTCACCACACTACCTGCCTTCACCACACTACCTGCCTTCACCACACTACCTGCCTTCACCACACTACCTGCCTTCACCACACTATCTGCCTTCACCACACTACCTGCCTTCACCACACTATCTGCCTTCATCACACTATCTCCCTTCATCACACTACCTGCCTTCACACTACCTGCCTTCACCACACTACCTGCCTTCACCACACTACCTGCCTTCACCACACTATCTGCCTTCACCACACTATCTGCCTTCACCACACTATCTGCCTTCACCACACTACCTGCCTTCACCACACTATCTGCCTTCATCACACTACCTGCCTTCACCACACTATCTGCCTTCACCACACTATCTGCCTTCACCACACTGCGTACCTTCACCACACTATCTGCCTTCACCACACTATCTGCCTTCACCACACTACCTCCCTTCACCATACCACCTCCCTTCACCATACCACCTCCCTTCACACTACCTCCCTTCACCATACCACCTCCCTTCACACTACCTCCCTTCACCATACCACCTCCCTTCACACTACCTTCCTTCACCACACTACCTCCCTTCACACTACCTTCCTTCACCACACTACCTCCCTTCACACTACCTCCCTTCACCATACCACCTCCCTTCACCATACCACCTCCCTTCACCATACCACCTCCCTTCACCACACTACCTACCTTCACTACACTACCTACCTCCACCACACTACCTACCTCCACCACACTACCTACCTCCACCACACTACCTACCTCCACACTACCACCAGCATATTACCTACCACCAGCATATTACCTACCACCAGCATACTACCTACCACCAGCATACTACCTACCACCAGCATACTACCTACCACCAGCATACTACCTACCACCAGCATACTACCTACCACCAGCATACTACCTACCACCAGCATACTACCTACCACCAGCATATTACCTACCACCAGCATACTACCTACCACCAGCATACTACCTACCACCAGCATACTACCTACCACCAGCATACTACCTACCACCAGCATATTACCTACCACCAGCATACTACCTACCACCAGCATACTACCTACCACCAGCATACTACCTACCACCAGCATACTACCTACCTCCACCGCACTACCTACCTTCAGCAAAGTACAAGGCACAGTACTCGCACCTATCCTGTTCCTTATTCTCATATCAGACATAGACAGAGATGTAAACCACAGCGCTGTATCTTCTCTTGCAGATGATACTAGGATCTGCATGAGTGTCATCCATTGAGGACACTGTTAACCTCCAAGAAGATATAAACCAAGTTTTCCAATGGGCAACAGAGAACAATATGATGTTCAATGAAGACAAATTCCAACTACTCCGTTATGGAAAACTGGAGGAAATAATAACTAGAACTGAGTATACTACAAACTCCAATCACACAATTGAGAGGAAAAGTAATGTGAGAGACCTGGGAGTGGTAATGTCAGAGGATCTCACCTTCAACGATCACAACAATGCCACTATCACATCTGCTAGGAAACTGATAGGATGGATAATGAGAACATTCAAGACAAGAGATGCTAAGCCAATGATGATCCTTTTTAAATCACTTGTTCTCTCTAGGCTGGAGTACTGCTGTACATTAACACCCCCATTCAAGGCAGGTGAAATTGCAGAGCTAGAGAATGTACAGAGAACCTTTACTGCACGTATAAGTTCCATCAAACACCTTAACTACTGGGAGCGCCTGGAAGCACTTGACTTGTACTCACTAGAGCGCATTCGAGAGAGATATATCGTAATCTACACCTGGAAGATTCTGGAGGGACTGGTCCCTAATATGCACACAGCAATCACTCCATACGAAAGCAAAAGACTTGGCAGGCGATGCAACATAACCCCAGTGAAAAGTAGGGGCGTCACTGGTACACTAAGAGAAAACACAATAAGTGTCCGGGGCCCAAGACTGTTCAACAGTCTCCCACCAGCAATAAGGGGCATTACGGGAAGACCCCTGGTTGTCTTCAAGAGGGAGCTGGACAGATACCTAAAGACGGTGCCGGATCAGCCGGGCTGTGGTTCGTACGTTGGATTACGTGCGGCCAGCAGTAACAGCCTCGTTGATCAGGCCCTGATCCAACGGGAGGCCTGGTCGTGGACCGGGCCGAGGGGACGTTGATCCCCGGAATGCCCTCCAGGTAGACTCCAGGTAGCCTACTACCTCCACCACACTACCTCCCTTCGCCACACTACCTCCCTTCGCCACACTACCTACCTCCACCATACAACCTACCTTCACCACACAACCTACCTTCACCACACTACCTACCTCCACCATACAACCTACCTTCACCACACTACCTACCTCCACCATACAACCTACCTCCACCACACTACCTACCTCCAGCATACTACCTCCACCACACTACCTCCAGTATAGTAACTACCTCCACCATACAACCTACCTCCAGTATAGTAACTACCTCCACCATACAACCTACCTCCACCATACAACCTACCTCCACCAGACAACCTACCTCCACCATACAACCTACCTCCACCATACAACCTACCTCCACCATACAACTTACCTCCAGTATACTACCTACCTCCACCACACTACCTACCTCCACCACACTACCTCTGTAACCTAATCAACTCTCTTAATTAAAAGTCAGGATTAAGGACGAGAGTTGGTAGTTAGTATTTTGCGAGTTATTACAAGTCATGTTGGCCCAGCTCCATATAAACCCCGGAACAAGTAATACTCTCACTTGAGCCGCGATTTTATTCGAGTTTTGTGTGTTTTTTGTGAGGTATTTTTATGCACAGATTGAAGGGTAAGACTGGGACCATCTCACAGCTCTAGTTGATGAATAACACACGTGCCCAACACCTGGGGCATCTTTGTTATCTAACCAGTGTGTGTTCTTTTTCAGTACCGGGATATTATCACAAAAATGGTATATAATATTCACAATACGAGGAATTAGGCGTAAAGTTCTGTAAGGATGAAGGACTGCTTGCCCTCGTCTTTTATTTTCTTCTGTGTATAGTTTTGCAGACTGAATGACTGTTTAACTCATCTGCCTTCTGTTAATTATTCGTGGCTAAGGGTCTCATTACCTCATCTTCTAATGTCTTTGTATATTATCTCTGTAGTAAACTGACAGAATCACAGGTTAGCGAAACCTCAAGTAAAGGTGACCTATTTTTATATCTAATTCCTCTCAGCGAGATATACTGGAGACAGTAGATGAGGTAATCATTCCCACAGCCCGAGTACTAGGATTGTAGCGAAGTTTTATCCATCAGGAGAAACTTGTCTTTTGACACTGGTCTCGGTGGGACCAAAATTGTATTACCGAGAGCAGTAAATAAGAAACAGATTATGGCTGCGTTGATATAGCTTTACATCCCAGGGTCCTAAAAAGCAGGGAGGGACAAACAGGTTGTAATGCGAGGCTCAGAGGTGAGGTGGCATGCCTGGAGTATACCTGAAGGGTGTTTCACGGGTCAGCGCCCCTGCGGCCCAGTCCATGACCAAACCTCACATAGGTAGAAGCTGCCACAATATAAACCGCACTAACGTCATAATGTCGGTGGTTTTACAACACAATTTATTAGACATATGTGCAACACCTGAGTAACTATATTTTGTAGACGTTTCGCCATTATCGAAACATCTTCATTAACCACAGATATGGTAGGAAATATTTCAGTCTCACGAGGATAAAAAATAAAACGAACTTAATGAGGAAGATTTGGAGGCAAACTTTATACATAGTTTCAAGAGTAGGCATGTGTAGGTGTGTTCGCATCGCTATTGGGCCGTGCGGACGTGCTGCGCAGTAGCTCCTGATTGAGTTGGCATTTGCGCAGTGTTGACGTGTACTTGGCTCTGTGAAGACCTGTTTGCGCGCTCTCTAGAATTGAAGCAAGATGCCCTCCATCGAGCAACTTTACCAACAGCTTAAGGAAGAATTGAGGTTGGCGAATTTGGAAATTCGGCGATTGACCGAGGAGAACAAGAAGATTCGTAGTAGTCCTCCTGTTTTGAGTCCTCAGGTCAAGAAGGGAAACTGGTCAGTGGCTGGACAGCAGGGAAAGAAGTTGACGATCAAGAAGACGAATGGAAAGGTAGAAACGATGAAGAAGAAAGAGACTGCCGTGGAAACTGTTGTGGAAACATCCAATACATTCTCAGTGCTACCCGACGAATGTGAGTTGACTACTGGGAACGACACGACGAAAGACATTAAGGAAGGTATGAATATTGTTGTTGTTGGGGATAGCCAAGTTAGGTATATGGATAGGGCGTTCTGCTTGAAGGACAGGAGTAGGAGACAGAGAGTTTGCTTTCCTGGGGCTGGGATGGAGGATATTGTTAGCCGTCTGGATGACATCATGAGAGGTAATGGGAGCAATCCTATTATCTGCCTCAGTGCTGGAGGCAACGATGTTGGCAGACGTAGGAGTGAGGACCTGATTAGCAGGTATAGGTCAGCAATAGAAATAATTAGAAGTAAGGGTGGGAACCCTCTCATATGTGGTATTTTGCCAAGGAGGGGAGTTGGAAGTGAATGGTTGTCCAGGGCAATTGGTGTCAATTGCTGGCTGGACAAATACTGTAAGGAAAATGCGGTAACATTCATTGACAACTGGGACCTCTTCTATGGCAGAAATGACATGTATGCTAGGGATGGGGTTCACTTATCTAGGTGTGGGGTGGGAGCACTGGCAACTGCAGTGGAGGGAGCAGTTAGGACTTTAAACTAGGAATAGTTAGTGGTATGGGTTTTGGCAGGAAAACAGTGAAGTCCCAGTGTAGTAATATTACGAGTTCTAGGGGAACTATTAATAATAAGAACGAGATAGATATTGAAAAGCCAGGGACCTTGGGTGATAAAGACGGTAATAGGTTTAGTAGAAAAATAGAAATGAGCAGGAAGGGTAAAGAGAAAGGAGAGTCTTTCAATGTTTATTATGCTAATTGCCGTAGTGCTAGGAATAAGATGGACGAGTTGAGATTAGTTGCTAGTGTAGGTAACATTGATGTATTTGCCTTAACTGAGACGTGGTTTAATTCAAAAAGTCGGGACATGCCTGCGGAATGTCATATTCAGGGTTTTAAATTGTTCCAAGAAGATAGAAGTATTGGGAGGGGGGGTGGGGTGGCATTGTACGTCCGAGATCGCTTGAACTGTTGCATAAAAACGGGTATTAAGTCTGAAGTAACACATACAGAGTCTGTTTGGATAGAATTTTCAGAGGGGCATGAAAAACTGATTTTAGGAGTGATATACCGTCCCCCTAACTTAGATAGGGACCAAGGGAAACTACTATGGGAGGAAATTGTTAAGGCCACAAGGCACGATAATGTAGTAATTCTAGGAGACTTTAACTTTAGTCATGTTGATTGGAATTTCTTGACTGGGAATTTAGAATCGTACGACTTCTTAGAAGTATTTCAGGATTGTTTTTTGAAGCAGTTTGTGACAGAACCTACAAGGGGAAATAACCTGCTTGACTTAGTTATGGCAAACAATGAATCCCTTGTTAATAATTTAGAAATTTCAGAGGAACTGGGTGCTAGCGACCACAAATCAATTACATTTAGCATTGAATGGAAGTACGATAGTAGCGATAACTCAGTAACAGTCCCAGATTTTCGCTTAGCAGATTACGATGGGCTTAAAGAACACTTATCATCTGTTGACTGGGGTAACGAAGAGAGCTATCAATATGACAGTTTTCTGAACACTATACATGCTGCTCAAAGAGCGTTTATCCCATATAAAGAAATTAGATCAAATAGAAATGACCCAAAATGGATGAATAATAGGCTCAAATATCTACTAGGGCATAAGAAAGGAATTTATAGGCGTATCAAAAGAGGTGAGGGTCATCTTATGAATCAGTATATTGACATTAAGAGGGACATTAAAAAGGGGATAAGAAAAGCTAAAAGGGACTATGAAATTAAAGTTGCTAGGGATTCTAAAACTAACCCAAAAAGTTTTTTCCAGGTCTATAGAACAAAAGTTAGAGATAAGATAGGTCCCCTTAAAAATAACTATGGGCACCTTACTGACAATGAGAATGAAATGTGCTTGATTTTAAATAATTATTTTCTCTCAGTTTTTACACAGGAAGACACTAACAATATTCCAGTAATTAATTTTTACAGTGGGCTAGAAGAAGATAAATTATGTAACATCACAGTCACTAGTGAGATGGTTGTGAGGCAGATAGACAGACTGAAGCAAAATAAGTCGCCGGGTCCTGATGAGGTTTTTTCAAGGGTTCTTAAGGAATGCAAAATGGAACTCTGTGAACCATTAACTAATATTTTTAATTTATCTCTTCAAACAGGTGTAGTGTCTGATATGTGGAAGATGGCTAATGTAACTCCTATTTTTAAAACAGGGGACAAGTCGTTACCGTCAAATTACCGCCCAATAAGCCTGACCTCAATTGTAGGCAAATTACTAGAGTCAATTATAGCTGAGATTATAAGAAGCCATCTCGATAAGCATAGCTTGATTAATGATACTCAGCATGGATTCACAAGAGGCCGGTCTTGTCTAACTAATTTATTAACTTTCTTCAGTAAAGCTTTTGAGGCTGTTGACCACAATAAAGAATTTGATATTATTTACTTAGATTTTAGTAAGGCTTTTGATAGAGTTCCGCACCATAGACTGTTAAAGAAAGTGGCAGCCCATGGCATTGGGGGAAAAGTGCTCTCGTGGATCGAGTCATGGCTCACTGACAGGAAGCAGAGAGTGTCCATAAATGGGGTTAAATCCGAGTGGGGATCTGTAACAAGTGGCGTTCCACAGGGATCAGTCTTGGGCCCGTTGTTGTTTATAATATATATCAATGATCTTGATGAGGGAATTACTAGTGATATGAGCAAATTCGCCGATGACACAAAGATAGGTAGGATAATTGATTCAAACGTAGATGTTAGGGAACTTCAGGAGGACTTAAACAAACTCTATTCTTGGTCAGAAAAGTGGCAGATGCAGTTCAATGTAGATAAGTGCAAGGTTCTGAAGCTTGGGAGTGCCCATAACCCTAGTACTTATAAATTAAATGATGTAGAACTTAGCCATACAGATTGCGAAAAGGACTTGGGGGTTATGGTGAGCAGCAACCTTAAACCAAGACAGCAATGCCTAAGCGTACGTAATAAGGCAAATAGATTACTGGGATTTATATCAAGAAGTGTAAGCAACAGAAGTCCAGAGGTCATACTGCAGCTTTATACATCATTAGTAAGGCCTCACCTTGATTATGCAGCTCAGTTCTGGTCTCCGTATTACAAAATGGACATAAATTCGTTAGAAAACATTCAGCGTAGGATGACTAAATTAATACATAGCATCAGAAATCTTCCTTATGAAGAAAGATTGAAGACTCTTAAGTTACATTCACTTGTTAGACGAAGAATGAGGGGAGACCTGATCGAAGTGTATAAGTGGAAGATAGGTATTAATAAAGGGGATATTAATAAGGTCTTGAGGATGTCTCTCCAAGAGAGAACCCGCAGTAATGGATTTAAATTAGATAAGTTTAGATTTAGAAAGGACATAGGAAAGTATTGGTTTGGAAATAGGGTAGTTGATGAGTGGAACAGTCTACCTAGTTGGGTTATTGAGGCTAGGACTTTGGGTAGTTTCAAATCTAGGTTGGATAAGTACATGAGTGGGAAGGGTTGGATTTGAGTGGGACTTTCACATCAGAGCTTATTTCTTGGGTAGCATTGAAAATTGGGTTGGGTAAATGTTTTGTTAGTGGGATGAATTGTAAAGGACCTGCCTAGTATGGGCCAGCAGGCCTCCTGCAGTGTTCCTCCTTTCTTATGTTCTTATGACAGTACCCAGAAAGCCAAGAACCAGCATGTGTTGGTCGTTTTTGAGGACAGGACAGGCGGGACCAAGAGCTGAGTCTCGACCCTCGCAAACACAACTGGGCGAGTACTCCGGAGTCTTCAGTCTTGAATAATGAAAACTTAAGCCTAATCTGGAAGACGACGACACCAAGTTCGGTCTTGGAAGAGGCACAAGGTAACAGCTGTGCAGGTAGCAACAACCTGCTTGATCCAGTGCTAACGACGGGGTTGATAAATTAGACATATGTGCAGCACTGGGGTATCTTTATTATTGTACTGGACTGTTGAAGCCACACAGTGGCTTCTTCAGTCCAGTGCAAAGAAAAATGGTGATCAGGAGGAGTTTGAGGCAATCAGTCCCTCAGCCTGAATTAAGAGCTGAGGTTCAAACCCGGCAGAATCTCGTAGGTAATTACAACTTAGGAATTACAGGTAAGTGATTACAGCCTGTTAATAACAACTGGATAATTACAGTTGTTAATTATAATTTGGTAATTAAAGCTTAAGTGATTACAAACTGATATCTACAGTTATTAATTACACACTGATCCACCCTAAACACTGACCCCAACACACCTGCCCCCCATACCAGCCTCCTTCCCCCATTTTTAGTTGCACCAAGCCTGCTGAGGTACATAATGGTACATGCACCAAGCCTACTCAGGTACCTTGGTACATGCACCAAGCCTACTCGGGTACCTTGGTACATGCGCCAAGCTTATTCAGGTACCTTGACGGTACATACATGGAGAGATCCGGGAGCCAATGCTCCCGTGGCCTGGTCCCAGATCAGGTCTCCTGGTGGTTGGACCTGGTGGTCCAACGTACTGTGTATGGTACGCAGTCCAACGTACGAGCGAAGGCCTGGCTGATCAAGAACCCACTCTTGGAACCAATCCAGTTCCCTTTTAAAGACAGCAAGAGATCTGTTGGTGATCCCCCTTATGTATGATGGGGGAGGCTGTTTAATAGTCTTTGGCCACTCACACTTATTGTTGTCTAAGTTTACTCATCGAATCCCTGCTCTTCACTGGAAACATTTTTCACCGTCTGCTGAGCTCCGTGCTTTCGTAAGAAGTGATTTTTGTGAAATCTCAGATCACTGCCTCTAGTGTAAATTATGAGGTATCTTTCTCACCTTTATTCCAAGGAGTTCAGGTCGAGGGACATGAAACATTCCTAGTAATTTAGATGTCTGATATAACTTATATATGCAATGAAAGTTCTCTGCACATTCTCTAGATCTGAAGTTACGTCCACCTTAAAAGGGGCTGTAAGTGTACAGCAGTATTCCATCCTGGAGATAAGTGACTTAAAGAGCATCAGGATCATTGCCTTGACTTCCCTTGTTTTGAAGGGTCTCATTATCCATCCTATCATTTTCCTGCAGACGTGATAATGACATTGTTGTGATCCTTGAAGGTGAGATTCTTTGACATCGCTCTTGATCACAAACGAATCCTGACAAGTAGAACGTAAACAATCGTGAGTGTTTTTTCATCAAATTGAACTTTAACAAAAACATCAACTAAAATCAAATAAATCATACCCATAATGAAACATGCTAGGAGGACTTAACTTCTATGACCAGAGCTTTGGTAAGGTGGGGAAGGAAGAAGGATAGGTAATGATGGAAATATGGGAATAGGGTGTGTAGGTGGAGTGGATGGGGATGCTGGGGGATATTTTGAATAACATAGATCCGAAGTAGTGTCCAGTGTGGTGATAGAACAATGTTCAAGGCACATACCACTAAGGAAAACGGAAGAGAAGATGTAAGCTAGAGAAATATGCTCCCTCTACAGGCGAAGACGAAGAATCACAGAACTTTCCAAGGGTGCAGAAAGAAGCACTGGCTAGAGAAACAAGAGATAATGAACTCAAATTGAACCAGACTTCAAGAGGGAGAGAGAGAGAGAGAGAGAGAGAGAGAGAGAGAGAGAGAGAGAGAGAGAGAGATGAGCTAATAACAATAAAATTAAAAGAAATCCAAAAGACTTCTTGTATGAAAAAATCTAAGGCAAAAACCACATATAGTATCAGGTCCTTTCTTAAGCAAGATGGAACTTAGTAGCACTGATGACAACAGAAAAATGAGTGAAATGCTTAAGTCCCAGTATGACTGTGTTCGGTGATTTATCAATCAGACTAAATGTCGACAAGCTGAACAAATTCTTCATGAGCTAGACTCAAAACCTTGTCAATACCTCCAACATTTCTGACATATCCCTAGCCTTATTTGACTTTGAAAAGGTCGTCGACAACATGTCCATGCACTCTGTCCCAGGCCTAGACTTGTAGAACTCCGTGCTCGTCCAGAACTGCTAGAAACCTCTATAAAGTGCCTTTAAGCTTTCAGTATTCTATGGAGAGGGATATTAGTCCCACTCCATAAGGTGGCAGAATAGCAAAAGCAAAGAACTATAGACCAATAGCACTAATGTCTCGCCTTATAAACATCTTTGAATGGTTTTCAAGAATCTAGACCGTTAACCACATGGATTCACAAAATTTGCAAAATCCAATGTAGCATGGTTTAAGGCAAGTCTCTCCTACCTCTTCAACTACTGGACCACTACGATGCCGTCTTGGATGCACTGTTCCCCAAGGCACAACGCTCATCCCTCCTCTTTTTCTTTTTCATATCCAACATGTACAGGGACATTAATCTTAGCACCATAATCATTCTTTGCAAACGATACTAAAATTTGCATGAGTGACATTCACTGAGGACAGTAAATCTTGTAGATATAAACCAGGTTTTTCAGTGGGTCGCAGAAAATAATATGATGAATGAGGACAGATTTCACTTAATCTGTTATGGAAAAAACTATTGGAAATGTAAGTTAGAAACTAATCCTAACCACTCACTAAAGCGAAATACTAACATGAAGGAATTAGGGGTGATGTCAGAGGATCTCACTCTCAAGAATCACTACAGTGTTATTCTCACAACCTCCAGGAAAATAGTATGATAAATAATGAGAATCTTCATAACAAGGCTGGAATACTGTTGTATATTAACAGGCCCTTTTAGGTCGGTCAAAACTGCAGATGTAGAGTGTAAAAAGAGCCTTCACTGTGCATATAATTTGAGTAAAGCTCTTACATTATTGGAATCATTTAAAATTCTTTAACCTTTACTCGCCTTGACCGAAGGCGAGAAAGTTGCATCATAATTTACATTTGAAAAATCCTAGAGGGACTAGTCCCAATTCTGCTCACAGAAAGCAAGAGGCTCAATTGACGATGCAAAATATCCGTAGTGTAAAGCAGAGGTGGCATGAGTACACTGAATAGTCTTGGGCCACTTACAAAATAAGTGTAAGGGATCTAAGACTGTTGAACAGCTTTCCACCATTCATAATAGAGATTACCAGTAGACCCCTTGCTGTCTTCAAGGGGTCTGAAGTCAGTTCCTGAAGAGTCAGGCTGTAGTTCTCACGTTGGACTGCGCGTGACCAGTACCAGCCTGATTGATCAGGCTCTGAGCCACCAGAAGGCCTGGTCTGGAATCGGGCCACGGGAAGCCTTGACCTCCGGTAGTATCCTTCAGGTATCATTCAGGTGTGTAAATAAATGATTCAAAGAACGAACAAGATAAATTAGACACATGTGCAACACTTGGGTATCTTTACTGAGGAAACGTTTTGCCACACAGTGGCTTCATCAGTCCAGTACTAAGAAGAATAGTGAAGATCGGAAGGAGATTGAGGTACTCAGTCCCACAGCATGGAGTTGATAGAATCAGTCCAATATTTTCGCCACATAATGGCGAAACGTTTCTACAGTAAAGATACCCAGGTGTTGCACATGTGTCTAATTTATCATTATTCAGATATCCCCCAGAGAGTGGTGCTACTTTGCTGCCTGCTCCACAAGACGCTACTTTTCTGCCTGCTCCACAAGACGCTACGTTTCTGCCTGCTCCACAAGATGCTACGTTTCTGCCTGCTCCACAAGACGCTACTTTTCTGCCTGCTCCACAAGACGCTACTTTTCGGCCTGCTCCACAAGATGCTACGTTTCTACCTGCTCCACAAGACGCTACATTTCGGCCTGCTCCACAAGACGCTGCGTTTCTGCCTGCTCCACAAGATGCTACGTTTCTGCCTGCTCCACAAGACGCTACGTTTCTGCCTGCTCCACAAGACGCTACGTTTCTGCCTGCTCCACAAGACGCTACGTTTCTGCCTGCTCCACAAGACGCTACGTTTCTGCCTGCTCCACAAGACGCTACGTTTCTGCCTGCTCCACAAGACGCTACGTTTCTGCCTGCTCCACAAGACGCTACGTTTCTGCCTGCACAAGACGCTACGTTTCTGCCTGCTCCACAAGATGCTACGTTTCTGCCTGCTCCACAAGATGCTACGTTTCTGCCTGCTCCACAAGACGCTACGTTTCTGCCTGCTCCACAAGACGCTACGTTTCTGCCTGCTCCACAAGACGCTACGTTTCTGCCTGCTCCACAAGACGCTACGTTTCTGCCTGCTCCACAAGACGCTACGTTTCTGCCTGCTCCACAAGACGTTACGTTTCTGCTGCTCCACAAGACGTTACGTTTCTGCTGCTCCACAAGACGTTACGTTTCTGCTGCTCCACAAGACGTTACGTTTCTGCTGCTCCACAAGACGTTACGTTTCTCCCTGCTCCACAAGATGCTGCTACTCTGCCTGCTCCACAAGATGCTACTTCTCTGCCTGCTCCACAAGACGCTACGTTTCTGCCTGCTCCACAAGATGCTACGTTTCTGCCTGCTCCACAAAACGCTACTTTTCTGCCTGTTCCACAAGACGCTACTTTTCTGCCTGCTCCACAAGGCGCTACATTTCGGCCTGCTCCACAAGACGCTGCGTTTCTGCCTGCTCCACGAGATGCTACGTTTCTGCTGCTCCACAAGACGCTACGTTTCTGCCTGCTCCACAAGACGCTACGTTTCTGCGGCTCCACAAGACGCTACGTTTCTGCCTGCTCCACAAGACGCTACGTTTCTGCCTGCTCCACAAGACGCTACGTTTCTGCCTGCTCCACAAGACGCTACGTTTCTGCCTGCTCCACAAGACGCTACGTTTCTGCCTGCTCCACAAGACGCTACGTTTCTGCCTGCTCCACAAGACGCTACGTTTCTGCCTGCTCCACAAGATGCTACGTTTCTGCCTGCTCCACAAGATGCTACGTTTCTGCCTGCTCCACAAGATGCTGCGTTTCTGCCTGCTCCACAAGACGCTACGTTTCTGCCTGCTCCACAAGACGTTACGTTTCTGCTGCTCCACAAGACGTTACGTTTCTGCTGCTCCACAAGACGTTACGTTTCTGCCTGCTCCACAAGACGTTACGTTTCTGCCTGCTCCACAAGACGTTACGTTTCTGCCTGCTCCACAAGACGTTACGTTTCTGCTGCTCCACAAGACGTTACGTTTCTGCCTGCTCCACAAGACATTACGTTTCTGCTGCTCCACAAGACGTTACGTTTCTGCTGCTCCACAAGACGTTACGTTTCTGCTGCTCCACAAGACGTTACGTTTCTGCCTGCTCCACAAGACGTTACGTTTCTGCCTGCTCCACAAGACGTTACGTTTCTGCTCCACAAGACGTTACGTTTCTGCTGCTCCACAAGACGTTACGTTTCTGCCTGCTCCACAAGACGTTACGTTTCTGCCTGCTCCACAAGACGTTACGTTTCTGCTGCTCCACAAGACGTTACGTTTCTGCTGCTCCACAAGACGTTACGTTTCTGCTGCTCCACAAGACGTTACGTTTCTGCCTGCTCCACAAGACGTTACGTTTCTGCCTGCTCCACAAGACGTTACGTTTCTGCTGCTCCACAAGACGTTACGTTTCTGCTGCTCCACAAGACGTTACGTTTCTGCCTGCTCCACAAGACGTTACGTTTCTGCCTGCTCCACAAGACGTTACGTTTCTGCCTGCTCCACAAGACGTTACGTTTCTGCCTGCTCCACAAGACATTACGTTTCTGCCTGCTCCACAAGACGTTACGTTTCTGCCTGCTCCACAAGACGTTACGTTTCTGCTGCTCCACAAGACGTTACGTTTCTGCTGCTCCACAAGACGTTACGTTTCTGCCTGCTCCACAAGACGTTACGTTTCTGCCTGCTCCACAAGACGTTACGTTTCTGCCTGCTCCACAAGACGTTACGTTTCTGCCTGCTCCACAAGACGTTACGTTTCTGCTGCTCCACAAGACGTTACGTTTCTGCTGCTCCACAAGACGTTACGTTTCTGCCTGCTCCACAAGACATTACGTTTCTGCCTGCTCCACAAGACGTTACGTTTCTGCTGCTCCACAAGACGTTACGTTTCTGCTGCTCCACCAGACGTTACGTTTCTGCCTGCTCCACAAGACGTTACGTTTCTGCCTGCTCCACAAGACGTTACGTTTCTGCCTGCTCCACAAGACGTTACGTTTCTGCCTGCTCCACAAGACGTTACGTTTCTGCCTGCTCCACAAGACGTTACGTTTCTGCCTGCTCCACAAGACGTTACGTTTCTGCCTGCTCCACAAGACGTTACGTTTCTGCTGCTCCACAAGACGTTACGTTTCTGCTGCTCCACAAGACGTTACGTTTCTGCCTGCTCCACAAGACGTTACGTTTCTGCCTGCTCCACAAGACGTTACGTTTCTGCCTGCTCCACAAGACGTTACGTTTCTGCCTGCTCCACAAGACGTTACGTTTCTGCTGCTCCACAAGACGTTACGTTTCTGCTGCTCCACAAGACGTTACGTTTCTGCCTGCTCCACAAGACATTACGTTTCTGCCTGCTCCACAAGACGTTACGTTTCTGCTGCTCCACAAGACGTTACGTTTCTGCCTGCTCCACAAGACGTTACGTTTCTGCCTGCCTCAGTGGCCATCTTGACTCAAAACAGGAGCAGAAAAATCGTCTGGTATGAAAAACCAGAAAAATGGTGAGGAGCTTCGATGTGACAATTTCCAGGACAATTTCCCCCGAGGGAGGCTGGCCACCGATTGGCAGTGTACGAAGACCAGCTGCAGTGGCCTGCCATCACAGCCTGGCTGATCACCGCCACTTTGACGGGCCCGGACGCTGCCTCCCTTGTTAATTATGGGTGTATATTTCCCCCTTGATTAATGGAAGGTGATATTTATGACACATTCTTTCTCCTTTTATTTCTCTTTCTCTCTCTCTCTCTCTCTCTCTCTCTCTCTCTCTCTCTCTCTCTCTCTCTCTCTCTCTCTCTCTCTCTCTCTCTCTCTCTCTCTCTCTCTCTGGTTTTATTTTATTCCCTCAAATTTTCCATTTTTGTTTTCATTTTTCCCTCTCTTCACTTTACCTTTTTCTTTCTCAATTTTCCTCTCTTCCTTCATCTTCCTTTGTCTCACTTCTCTGGCTTCTACTTCCCTTCTTTCCTCTCCCCCGCATTCCTTCCATTATCACTCTCCACTCCATTTCTCCCTCCCTTCATTCTCATTCTTTCCCTTTCCAGTACTTTCCGTTTCCCTCTTCCCTATTTTAACATAATTCCGCTCTCTCTGTCCTCCTCTTAGCCCACCTCTCCGTCCTCCTCTTAACCCACCTCTCCGTCCTCCTCTTAACCCACCTCTCCATCCTCCTCTTAACCCACCTCTCCATCCTCCTCTTAACCCACCTCTCCATCCTCCTCTAAACCCACCTCTCCATCCTCCTCTAAACCCACCTCTCCATCCTCCTCTTAACCCACCTCTCCATCCTCCTCTTAACTCACCTCTCCCTCTTCCCTTAATTTCCCCCTCCCTTCCCCCTAATCCGCCTTTCCTTCCCCCTAATCCCCTCTCTCCCTCCTCCCAGTCTTCCGGATGTGACAGCAGTTGGTAATTAATTTGATAATTTGCAGTCCCTCCTCTTTCTCATCTTCCTTTCCTCCGTCCCTCATCTTCCTTACCTCCGTTCCTCCTACTGTACTTCATATCTGCTCCTCCATTTCTCTGCCCCCCTTCCACTTTACCTCTCCTCATCCTTTTCTGATTTCGTTCCTTTACTCCCTTATCTTTAAATGCAATTCTTCCTTACCTCTGTTCCTCCTTGGACCTCACTTCTACACTAGTTCCTATTTCCTCACCTCTGCTCCTCCTTCCTTGAATCTTCACCTCCTCTTCTTTATCACCGCTCCTGCTGTCTGCTCTTCCTTACCGCGTGTCTTGCTTAGCGATAGGAAGTAGGTAGCAGTGCTACTTGAAGCATCAGTGTAGCTCCTGTAGGATATTTTCCGGGGGGTCAATGCCCCCAGTGCCCGGTTCCAGACCAGGCCTCCTGTTGGTTCCAGACCAGGCCTCCTGTTGGTTCCAGACCAGGCCTCCTGTTGGTTCCAGACCAGGCCTCCTGGTGGTTCCAGACCAGGCCTCCTGGTGGTTCCAGACCAGGCCTCCTGGTGGTTCCAGACCAGGCCTCCTGGTGGTTCCAGACCAGGCCTCCTGGTGGTTCCAGACCAGGCCTCCTGGTGGTTCCAGACCAGGCCTCCTGGTGATTCCAGACCAGGTCTCCTGGTGGTTCCAGACCAGGCCTCCTGGTGGTTCCAGACCAGGCCTCCTGGTGGTTCCAGACCAGGCCTCCTGGTGGTTCCAGACCAGGCCTCCTGGTGGTTCCAGACCAGGCCTCCTGGTGGTTCCAGACCAGGCCTCCTGGTAGTTCCAGGCCTCCTGGTGGTTCCAGACCAGGTCTCCTGTTGGTTCCAGACCAGGCCTCCTGGTGGTTCCAGACCAGGCCTCCTGCTGGATCAAGGCCTAATGAGCCAGGCTGCTACTGCTGACTGCACGCAGTCCAGAATGCGAGCCGCAGCCCGGCTGATCAGGAAGTGACTTCAGGAATTAAGTATATTTCCTCTGGAGGTCCGGCACCTCAGTCTGGTTCATGCACTCACATCTTCCTTGTCGGAGTTCACAGGAGTTTCCTCTTAAAAACAGCCGGGGTTTTGGTAGTAATCCCTTTGCCCCTTTTATGTATGATGGGAAGATGAAAAGTCTTTGGCTTCTTACACTTATTGTGTTATCAACTAGTACTCTCATAGCACCCCTGCTCTTCAATGGGCGTATTTTACATCATCTGCCAAGATTATTGCCTTCATAGGAGTGATTTCTTTGTGTAGATTTTGGAATAGTACCTCTAGGATTTTTCAGGTGTAAATTATTATGAATCATTCTCGCCTATGTTCCAAGGAGTACTGGTCGAAGAACTTCAAACGTTCCCAGTAATTTAGGTGCTTTCCTGAATTTGTACGTAGAGTGAAGGATCTGTGTGCAATAATGTACATTCTAGATCTGGCTCTATTTTGCCCGCCTTAGACGAGGCTAGCGAGAACCTATAGAGAACAAGTGACTTAAAGAGCAGCATCACTGGTTTGGCATCTCTTGATCGCACATATCAAATGTTTGTATACTATATCTGCATTTTGTTGGTCCTACACTACGACCATGTCGTAGTGGTCCAGTAGTTGAGAAGTAGGAGTGACATGCTCTAAAAAGCCCATGCTGCCCTGGGCTGTGTAATTTTTTGGAATCAGTGTGACAAGCCATCTTGCTTTTTAGAGCCTTTTTAAAGATTTACGTGATGTGGGACGTTAGTGCTATTGGGTTACTGGTCTTTGTTATTACTTTGTCGCCACTGTCGTGGAGTGGGGCTATGTCCATTGTTTTTTAATGGTTGCGGGATGACTCCCCTGGTCTAGGCTTCCGCTCTTCATAAAATATTTAAGCGTCACTGTTGGACAACATAAGTAGCAGTGCTACGTGAAGAATCAGCGTTGCTCAAGTAGCGGTTGAACATGAGGAAGCATCGGTGATGCTCAACATTAACAGTGCTACGTGAAGAAGCATCACTATTGCTCAGCATAAGTAACTGTTCTTCAGGATCTCTCCTCCGCCCTTTACCGTCCACACGATAGAAGTGAGGTGCATAAAATAGCTGCTTCTGTATAGGTTTATGGTACATGCTAGGTGTAGCACTATGGTACACAAGCTAGGTGTAGCACTGTGGTGCACACTAGGTGTAGCACTGTGGTACACAAGCTAGGTGTAGCACTGTGGTACACACTAGGTGTAGCACTGTGGTGCACACACTAGATGTAGCACTATGGTACACAAGCTAGGTGTAGCACTGTGGTGCACACTAGGTGTAGCACTGTGGTACACTAGGTGTAGCACTGTGGTACACTAGGTGTAGCACTGTGGTACACTAGGTGTAGCACTGTGGTACACTAGGTGTAGCACTGTGGTACACTAGGTGTAGCACTGTGGTGCACACTGGGTGTAGCACTGTGGTGCACACTGGGTGTAGCACTGTGGTGCACACTGGGTGTAGCACTGTGGTGCGCACTGGGTGTAGCACTGTGGTGCACACTGGGTGTAGCACTGTGGTGCGCACTGGGTGTAGCACTGTGGTGCACACTGGGTGTAGCACTGTGGTGCGCACTGGGTGTAGCACTGTGGTGCGCACTGGGTGTAGCACTGTGGTGCGCACTGGGTGTAGCACTGTGGTGTGCACTGGGTGTAGCACTGTGGTGCGCACTGGGTGTAGCACTGTGGTGCGCACTGGGTGTAGCACTGTGGTGCGCACTGGGTGTAGCACTGTGGTGCGCACTGGGTGTAGCACTGTGGTGCGCACTGGGTGTAGCACTGTGGTGCGCACTGGGTGTAGCACTGTGGTGCGCACTGGGTGTAGCACTGTGGTGCGCACTGGGTGTAGCACTGTGGTGCGCACTGGGTGTAGCACTGTGGTGCGCACTGGGTGTAGCACTGTGGTGCGCACTGGGTGTAGCACTGTGGTGCGCACTGGGTGTAGCACTGTGGTGCGCACTGGGTGTAGCACTGTGGTGCGCACTGGGTGTAGCACTGTGGTGCGCACTGGGTGTAGCACTGTGGTGCGCACTGGGTGTAGCACTGTGGTGCGCACTGGGTGTAGCACTGTGGTGCGCACTGGGTGTAGCACTGTGGTGCGCACTGGGTGTAGCACTGTGGTGCGCACTGGGTGTAGCACTGTGGTGCGCACTGGGTGTAGCACTGTGGTGCGCACTGGGTGTAGCACTGTGGTGCGCACTGGGTGTAGCACTGTGGTGCGCACTGGGTGTAGCACTGTGGTGCGCACTGGGTGTAGCACTGTGGTGCGCACTGGGTGTAGCACTGTGGTGCGCACTGGGTGTAGCACTGTGGTGCGCACTGGGTGTAGCACTGTGGTGCGCACTGGGTGTAGCACTGTGGTGCGCACTGGGTGTAGCACTGTGGTGCGCACTGGGTGTAGCACTGTGGTGCGCACTGGGTGTAGCACTGTGGTGCGCACTGGGTGTAGCACTGTGGTGCGCACTGGGTGTAGCACTGTGGTGCGCACTGGGTGTAGCACTGTGGTGCACTAGGTGTAGCACTGTGGTGCACTAGGTGTAGCACTGTGGTACACTAGGTGTAGCACTGTGGTACACTAGGTGTAGCTCTGTGGTACACTAGGTGTAGCACTGTGGTACACTAGGTGTAGCACTGTGGTACACTAGGTGTAGCTCTGTGGTACACTAGGTGTAGCACTGTGGTACACTAGGTGTAGCTCTGTGGTACACTAGGTGTAGCACTGGTACACTAGGTGTAGCACTGTGGTACACTAGGTGTAGCACTGTGGTACACTAGGTGTAGCTCTGTGGTACACTAGGTGTAGCACTGGTACACTAGGTGTAGCACTGTGGTACACTAGGTGTAGCACTGTGGTACACTAGGTGTAGCACTGTGGTACACTAGGTGTAGCACTGTGGTACACTAGGTGTAGCACTGTGGTACACTAGGTGTAGCACTGTGGTACACTAGGTGTAGCACTGTGGTACACTAGGTGTAGCACTGTGGTACACTAGGTGTAGCACTGTGGTACACCAGGTGTAGCACTGTGGTACACCAGGTGTAGCACTGTGGTACACCAGGTGTAGCACTGTGGTACACCAGGTGTAGCACTGTGGTACACCAGGTGTAGCACTGTGGTACACTAGGTGTAGCACTGTGGTACACTAGGTGTAGCACTGTGGTACACTAGGTGTAGCACTGTGGTACACTAGGTGTAGCACTGTGGTACACTAGGTGTAGCACTGTGGTACACCAGGTGTAGCACTGTGGTACACCAGGTGTAGCACTGTGGTACACCAGGTGTAGCACTGTGGTACACCAGGTGTAGCACTGTGGTACACCAGGTGTAGCACTGTGGTACACTAGGTGTAGCACTGTGGTACACTAGGTGTAGCACTGTGGTACACTAGGTGTAGCACTGTGGTACACTAGGTGTAGCACTGTGGTACACTAGGTGTAGCACTGTGGTACACTAGGTGTAGCACTGTGGTACACTAGGTGTAGCACTGTGGTACACTAGGTGTAGCACTGTGGTACACTAGGTGTAGCACTGTGGTACACATTAAGTATACTAACTCTGTCTCTTCATCATTATAGTTATGAATATTTTAACATGTTGAAGCAGCTGGAGTGTTTGTAAGGTTATTGCTGTGGTGGTGGTAGTGCCAGAATGTTGGTGGTAGTGCCAGAATGTTGGTGGTAGTGCCAGAATGTTGGTGGTAGTGCCAGAATGTTGGTGGTAGTGCCAGAATGTTGGTGGTAGTGCCAGAATGTTGGTGGTAGTGCCAGAATGTTGGTGGTAGTGCCAGAATGTTGGTGGTAGTGCCAGAATGTTGGTGGTAGTGCCAGAATGTTTGTGGTAGTGCCAGAATGTTGGTGGTAGTGCCAGAATGTTAGTGGTAGTGCCAGAATGTTGGTGGTGGTGCCAGAATGTTTGTGGTGGTGCCAGAATGTTGGTGGTGGTGCCAGAATGTTTGTGGTAGTGCCAGAATGTTTGTGGTAGTGCCAGAATGTTGGTGGTAGTGCCAGAATGTTGGTGGTAGTGCCAGAATGTTGGTGGTAGTGCCAGAATGTTTATGGTAGTGCCAGAATGTTTGTGGTAGTGCCAGAATGTTGGTGGTGGTGCCAGAATGTTTGTGGTAGTGCCAGAATGTTGGTGGTAGTGCCAGAATGTTGGTGGTAGTGCCAGAATGTTTGTGGTAGTGCCAGAATGTTTGTGGTAGTGCCAGAATGTTTGTGGTTGTGCCAGAATGTTTGTGGTAGTGCCAGAATGTTTGTGGTAGTGCCAGAATGTTTGTGGTAGTGCCAGAATGTTGGTGGTAGTGCCAGAATGTTGGTGGTAGTGCCAGAATGTTTGTGGTTGTGCCAGAATGTTTGTGGTTGTGCCAGAATGTTGGTGGTAGTGCCAGAATGTTGGTGGTAGTGCCAGAATGTTTGTGGTAGTGCCAGAATGTTGGTGGTAGTGCCAGAATGTTGGTGGTAGTGCCAGAATGTTGGTGGTAGTGCCAGAATGTTTGTGGTTGTGCCAGAATGTTTGTGGTAGTGCCAGAATGTTTGTGGTAGTGCCAGAATGTTGGTGGTAGTGCCAGAATGTTTGTGGTTGTGCCAGAATGTTTGTGGTTGTGCCAGAATGTTTGTGGTAGTGCCAGAATGTTGGTGGTAGTGCCAGAATGTTTGTGGTTGTGCCAGAATGTTGGTGGTAGTGCCAGAATGTTGGTGGTAGTGCCAGAATGTTGGTGGTAGTGCCAGAATGTTGGTGGTAGTGCCAGAATGTTTGTGGTTGTGCCAGAATGTTTGTGGTAGTGCCAGAATGATGGTGGTAGTGCCAGAATGTTTGTGGTAGTGCCAGAATGTTTGTGGTAGTGCCAGAATGTTTGTGGTAGTGCCAGAATGTTTGTGGTAGTGCCAGAATGTTTGTGGTAGTGCCAGAATGTTGGTGGTAGTGCCAGAATGTTGGTGGTAGTGCCAGAATGATGGTGGTAGTGACAGAATGATGGTGGTAGTGCCAGAATGTTGGTGGTAGTGCCAGAATGTTGGTGGTAGTGCCAGAATGTTGGTGGTAGTGCCAGAATGTTGGTGGTAGTGCCAGAATGTTGGTGGTAGTGCCAGAATGTTGGTGGTAGTGCCAGAATGTTGGTGGTAGTGCCAGAATGTTGGTGGTAGTGCCAGAATGTTGGTGGTAGTGCCAGAATGTTTGTGGTTGTGCCAGAATGTTTGTGGTAGTGCCAGAATGTTTGTGGTAGTGCCAGAATGTTTGTGGTAGTGCCAGAATGTTTGTGGTAGTGCCAGAATGTTGGTGGTAGTGCCAGAATGATGGTGGTAGTGACAGAATGATGGTGGTAGTGCCAGAATGTTGGTGGTAGTGCCAGAATGTTGGTGGTAGTGCCAGAATGTTGGTGGTAGTGCCAGAATGTTGGTGGTAGTGCCAGAATGTTGGTGGTAGTGCCAGAATGTTGGTGGTAGTGCCAGAATGTTTGTGGTGGAGCCAGAATGATGGTGGTAGTGCCAGAATGTTGGTGGTAGTGCCAGAATGTTTGTGGTAGTGCCAGAATGTTTGTGGTGGTGCCAGAATGATGGTGGTAGTGCCAGAATGTTTGTGGTGGTGCCAGAATGTTGGTGGTAGTGCCAGAATGTTGGTGGTAGCGCCAGAATGTTGGTGGTAGTGCCAGAATGTTGGTGGTAGTGCCAGAATGTTGGTGGTAGTGCCAGAATGTTTGTGGTTGTGCCAGAATGTTTGTGGTAGTGCCAGAATGTTGGTGGTAGTGCCAGAATGTTTGTGGTAGTGCCTGAATGATGGTTGTAGTGCCTGAATCGTGGTGGTGGTGCCTGAATGGAGGTAGTAGTGTAGGAATGGTGGTGGTAGCGTAGGAATGGTGGTGGTAGCGTAGGAATAATGGTGGTAGCGTTGGAATGGTGGTGGTAGCGTAGGAATGGTGGTGGTAGCGTAGGAACTGTGATGGGAGTAGTTACGCGAGGGATCTTATAGGTGAAAGTGCTCGTTATATTTCACATCTTCCTCCTTGACACAGAAGTAAGGAGGCATGCTGCTGACATGACGCAGCATGGGGAGGCATGCTGCTGACATGGATGAAGCAGTATGGGGAGGCATGCTGCTGACATGGATGACGCAGCATGGGGAGGCATGCTGCTGACATGGATGACGCAGCATGGGGAGGCATGCTGCTGACATGGATGACGCAGCATGGAAAATTTTACAAACTG
>NC_091292.1:31807684-31815184 GCF_038502225.1 Cherax quadricarinatus | reverse complement strand
TCAGTGTTGATGGTGGAGGTCAGTGTTGATGGTGGTGGCGGTCAGTGTTGATGGTGGTGGCGGTCAGTGTTGATGGTGGTGGCGGTCAGTGTTGAGGGTGGTGGCGGTCAGTGTTGATGGTGGTGGCGGTCAGTGTTGAGGGTGGTGGTCAGTGTTGAGGGTGGTGGTGGTCAGTGTTGAGGGTGGTGGAGGTCAGTGTTGAGGGTGGTGGAGGTCAGTGTTGAGGGTGGTGGAGGTCAGTGTTGATGGTGGTGGCGGTCAGTGTTGATGGTGGTGGCGGTCAGTGTTGAGAGTGGTGGCGGTCAGTGTTGAGGGTGGTGGAGGTCAGTGTTGAGGGTGGTGGAGGTCAGTGTTGAGGGTGGTGGAGGTCAGTGTTGAGGGTGGTGGAGGTCAGTGTTGAGGGTGAGGGTGGTGGAGGTCAGTGTTGAGGGTGGTGGAGGTCAGTGTTGAGGGTGGTGGCTGTCAGTGTTGAGAGTGGTGGCGGTCAGTGTTGAGAGTGGTGGAGGTCAGTGTTGAGGGTGGTGGAGGTCAGTGTTGATGGTGGTGGCGGTCAGTGTTGATGGTGGTGGCGGTCAGTGTTGATGGTGGTGGCGGTCAGTGTTGATGGTGGTGGCGGTCAGTGTTGAGGGTGGTGGAGGTCAGTGTTGAGGGTGGTGGAGGTCAGTGTTGATGGTGGTGGCGGTCAGTGTTGATGGTGGTGGCGGTCAGTGTTGATGGTGGTGGCGGTCAGTGTTGATGGTGGTGGCGGTCAGTGTTGAGGGTGGTGGTGGTCAGTGTTGAGGGTGGTGGCGGTCAGTGTTGATGGTGGTGGCGGTCAGTGTTGAGGGTGGTGGAGGTCAGTGTTGAGGGTGGTGGCGGTCAGTGTTGAGGGTGGTGGCGGTCAGTGTTGATGGTGGTGGCGGTCAGTGTTGATGGTGGTGGCGGTCAGTGTTGAGGGTGGTGGCGGTCAGTGTTGAGAGTGGTGGCGGTCAGTGTTGAGAGTGGTGGAGGTCAGTGTTGAGGGTGGTGGAGGTCAGTGTTGAGGGTGGTGGAGGTCAGTGTTGAGGGTGGTGGAGGTCAGTGTTGAGGGTGAGGGTGGTGGAGGTCAGTGTTGAGGGTGGTGGAGGTCAGTGTTGAGGGTGGTGGAGGTCAGTGTTGATGGTGGTGGCGGTCAGTGTTGATGGTGGTGGCTGTCAGTGTTGAGAGTGGTGGCGGTCAGTGTTGAGAGTGGTGGAGGTCAGTGTTGAGGGTGGTGGAGGTCAGTGTTGAGGGTGGTGGAGGTCAGTGTTGATGGTGGTGGCGGTCAGTGTTGAGGGTGGTGGAGGTCAGTGTTGAGGGTGGTGGCGGTCAGTGTTGAGGGTGGTGGCGGTCAGTGTTGAGGGTGGTGGCGGTCAGTGTTGAGGGTGGTGGCGGTCAGTGTTGAGGGTGGTGGAGGTCAGTGTTGATGGTGGTGGCGGTCAGTGTTGAGGGTGGTGGCGGTCAGTGTTGATGGTGGTGGCGGTCAGTGTTGATGGTGGTGGCGGTCAGTGTTGATGGTGGTGGCGGTCAGTGTTGATGGTGGTGGCGGTCAGTGTTGAGGGTGGTGGCGGTCAGTGTTGAGGGTGGTGGAGGTCAGTGTTGAGGGTGGTGGCGGTCAGTGTTGAGGGTGGTGGCGGTCAGTGTTGAGGGTGGAGGTCAGTGTTGAGGGTGGTGGAGGTCAGTGTTGATGGTGGTGGCGGTCAGTGTTGAGGGTGGTGGAGGTCAGTGTTGAGGGTGGTGGAGGTCAGTGTTGAGGGTGGTGGAGGTCAGTGTTGAGGGTGGTGGAGGTCAGTGTTGAGGGTGGTGGAGGTCAGTGTTGAGGGTGGTGGAGGTCAGTGTTGAGGGTGGTGGAGGTCAGTGTTGAGGGTGGTGGAGGTCAGTGTTGAGGGTGGTGGAGGTCAGTGTTGATGGTGGTGGCGGTCAATGTTGAGGGTGGTGGAGGTCAGTGTTGAGGGTGGTGGAGGTCAGTGTTGATGGTGGTGGCGGTCAGTGTTGAGGGTGGTGGCGGTCAATGTTGAGGGTGGTGGAGGTCAGTGTTGAGGGGTAGTGGCAGCAACACCACCTCGTGGGTGCTCTCCCTTCCTCTGCTCTCCTGGGTTATTAAATAAGGCACTACAATATTGGACTGGCTTGTGTCGCTCCGTCTGTCTGTCACTCAGCCTGTCCACTACCAGAGCTTAATAACATTTCACGCGCACGCCACACACAATATTCACTGACCTCTGCAGTATGAGTCGAAACGTTTGCACCCATACCTTCCCTTATATAAATATGTGTAATATATATATATATATATATATATATATATATATATATATATATATATATATATATATATATATATATATATATATATATATATATATATTCCCATGTGGAAGTGGAACAGAATTTTTCCTCCTTAAGCCATGCATGTCGTAAGAGGCGGCTAAAATGCCGGGAGCAAGGGGCTAGTAACCCCTTCTCCTGTATACATTATAAAAGTTAAAAAGAGACACTTTTCTTTCTCTTTTTGGACCACCCTGCCTCGGTGGGACACGGCCGGTTTGTTGAAAGAAATATATAATATATATAATATATATATATATATATATATATATATATATATATATATATATATATATATATATATATATATATATATATACATATATATATATATATATATATATGGTTTAGAAAGACACGTAAGCAAACACTATAACATATTTATTAGAAAACGTTTCGGTCCTGGGACCTTGATCACTTCTAACATACAGAGGTAGAAAGACATTATATATATAGGCGGAGAGTGAGATGTGACGCACGTGACCTGAGGAATGTCATAAGAACATAAGAATGGAGGAACACTGTAGAAGGCCTACTGGCCCATGCGAGGCAGGTCCTTATCAAAACAACCTCTGCCTATGATGAGGACGGGTAGACGATGAAATCATGTGACTCCTGTGTTGTTGGGTTGGTGCTGCTTAAGTATCATGTATGCCAATGTTTTTGAAATTCTGTAGTTTCCAGTGTTGCGTTCTATAGTGTCGGTGACGGCGATTAGTGAGGCTTCTAGGCACCGTCGGCGTCTGAGGTCTGGTTCGGTGAGAACGAGTTGTGCCTCGTTCCAGTTCATCAAATGCCCCGTGGAGTCTCTGTGGAGGACACAGGCGTACCTTACATCGTCTCTGTTAGAGGCATTTCGATGTTCATTCAGGCGGACTGCAAGATCTCTGCCTGTCTCGCCTACATATTTCTTGGGACAGAACCCACAGGGGATAGTGTAGACGCCTGCTGTAGAAGTTAGAGGTGTGAGGTTGCGTTTCGTAGTGAGGTCTTTGATAGAGGATGTGTTTATGGTGGAAACGTTGATGTTACTCATAGCAAGTGCCCGGCGAGTATTCGTGGCAACATCGCCACATGGGATTACTATGAACTGTTTAGGGGGCTGTTCCATGGGCGGTTTGTTGAGGATAGCTTGTGCCTTGAGTCTGCAATCTCGGATGAAGAAAGATGGGAACTGAAGACGTGTAAAGGCTTGTGTTATGTAAGTGCATTCTTCTTTTCTAGAAGAAGAATGCACTTACGCGCGTCAGGTGTTTAACCGTTGTGGGATCTGATAGTGAGGTGTTGGCCAGACCCCTTATATACCTTCCTTGGATGCTTTACTTTCATAGTTCCTTGATAATGTGAGTAGTCACGAAAGCGCTTGGAATTTCTCTATTCTTGAACATTAAAATGGTATAAAATACCGACAGGTTGTTAGGTAAGACACATATGCAACAGTTAGGTATCTTTATTATGAAACGTTTCGCCTACACGGTAGGCTTCTTCAGTCAAGTACAGAAAAGTTGATAGGCGAAACGTTTCATAATAAAGATACCTAACTGTTGCATATGTGTCTTACCTAGCAACCTGTCGGTATTTTATACCATTTTAATGTTCAATCTGTCAGACACTGCAACACAAGGGTATCTTGGTACAGACCTGCAATCAACTTCGACAACTTCCACTAATGAGAGCGGCTGGATTTGAGAAGGACCTGACCTTTCAACATCTGAGTTCTTACCTCTCCTAGTGGCCTACGTCTCACCTCTTGGCGCTATAAAAAGCTCCATTCTGTCACTTCATCTCCATATTGTTTCATACTATGAAACAATGCTCTTCTCCAGACTGAGGGACTGACCACCTCAAAACTTTAAGGGTGATGGACTGATTACATCGTCTTCAAGTATCTTCTGCTTCTATCAACTTTTCTGTACTTGACTGAAGAAGCCTACCGTGTAGGCGAAACGTTTCATAATAAAGATACCTAACTGTTGCATATGTGTCTTACCTAACAATTCTCTATTCTTTCAGAGTGGTTGTTTTGCATATATATATATATATATATATATATATATATATATATATATATATATATATATATATATAGCAGTGTGGCAGACACACAGATGATGCCCAAACGAAATGTAAAGTTTGTGGTTATCCCTCTGGTCACTATCTTGAACAATCTGTGCTTAATTGTCCACTTACTGAGGAATATAGAGCTAGTATAATAACTTTTGAGATATGTCAAAATATATGATATGTCAAGATGTATTATATATCTTGACATATCTCATGGGTTATTTTACTAGCTCTATATTCTTCAGTAAGTAGACAGTTAAGCACAAATTGTTCAAGAGGGATAACCACAAACTTTACATTTCGTTTGGGCATCATGTGTGTGTCTGCCACACTGCCAGAAGTACTTGTAAACAAGACTGTGCCTGGCTACTGCAACTTCAGTCTGTTCACATTGCAAGTTACTCCATAAACATACTTATTGTGTTATCAGAGTGGATGGTATATCTACTCAGGCTTCTGACTACATTACTATAACATTCATTTTCATTATTTACTTTCCCAATATTATTCCTAATGCTGGCCTCTCAGAGAAGGTTCCTTGACGCTGGTGAGGGGCTCTTGATCTAGGGAATTGGATCTGTGCTCCAGTTCCCTGAATTAAGCTTCTCCCTTGATTATAATAATAATAATAATAATAATAATAATAATAATAATCCTAATACTAGACACAAACGCACTAAAGTTTAATACTATATTTTTCTTCAGGGTACTTTTTTTTGGCTAACCTGTCTATAGGTGAGGTTTGTGTGTGTGTGTGTGTGTGTGTGTGTGTGTGTGTGTGTGTGTGTGTGTGTGTGAGATCATCTAGTTCTCGCCTAATTGTGGTGGCAGGGGTTGTCACAGCTCCTGGCCTCGCCTCTTCGCCTGTCGCTACTAGATCCACTCTCTCCCTTCCCCATGAGCTTTATCGAACCTCTTCTTAGTTATGTATGGATCCTACTTCCACTGCCTTACTCTCCAGATTGTTCCACTTCCTGACAACTGAAGTAATACTACCTGACATCTCTGTGACTCATCTGAGTTTTCAACTTCCAACTGTGACCCCTTGTTGCTGTGTCCCATCTCTGAAACATTCTGTCCCTGTCTACCTTGTCAGTTCCTCTCAGTATTTTATATATCGTTATCATATCCTCTCTGTCCATTCTTTCCTCCATTGTCGTCGGGTTGATTTTCCTTAACCTCTCCTCGTAGGGCGCATACTGTGTGTGTGTGTGCGCGTGTGCGTGTGTGTGTGTGTGTGTTTGTGTGTGTGTGTGTGTGTGTGTGTGTGTGTGTGTAAGTGTAAAAATAGGTTCCTTGTTGTCTTCAAGAGTGGTATCAAGGGCCTTCCTAACCCACTTCCTCACCCACCTCCTACGTGTCTCCCTGATATTTACATGACATTTTTCCTGACACCGAGGGTAGCTGCTGAACAAGGTTAGCCCAGCGGCCGACACACACAGCGGAAATGTCTCTGGGAATGGTACTGTTAACGACTACTGAAGGAGAGAAGACACTGCTTAACTCCCAGGAAAACGGGAACAGTGACACTAGCTTGGCACACCACCAGGTAATAAGACGAGCTACAGTATTACCAAGAGTGGACTATACAACATAGGAAGACGTGCTGGAATGGACGCAACAGCACAAGACTGTCCTGCTGGAATAGGCGTAACAGCACAAGAATACGTGCTGCTGGTATGGACGTGACACCACAAGAATACGTGCTGTTGATATAACGATACAGCTTGAAAAGGCATATTGATGACTTCGACGGCACAGTATAGAAAGACATGCTGCTGGAATGGATGACACAGCATGGGATGGCTTGCTGCCGCAATGTGCGACATAGCATGACAAGGCATACTGCTGAAAGGCACGACATAGCATAAGAGGGCATGCTGCTGGTATGCACGATACAGCATGGGAAGCCATGCTGTGAGAGGCTTCAAGCGTTATTGCAACCCTCGCCACCCTTCCATAAACCATACTTACAAACACATCAGAGCATACAGTGTATACGGTAAATTAAAGTTCGCACAACTTGTCACCTCAGGCTTTCTAGCGAGGGGACAAAAATGATTAGGAATCCTACCAACGTGCAAAACGTTTAACACGCTAACATATTACGTTCATATGACAAATGGGTAGTACCTCCCTGGATGGTTGGTGCTACCAACCTAGTACCATGAAACATCGTGGTCGTTGGTCCCCCGAAAAAGACACCACTAGGTAGGTAGGTGATAATTATGAGAGAAAGTGAGGAACAGGAAAAGAGAGTAATTTGTAAGTAAAGCAAATGAACTGACTGTATATGTGTTAAAAATGAAAGGTGTATGTTGACTATAGAAGAGAGTGTGAGTGTGAGTGAGTGTAAGTGTGAGTGAGTGTGTGTGTGTGTGTGTGTGTGTGTGTGTGTGTGTGTGTGTGTGTGTGTGTGTGTGTGTGTGTGTGTGTGTGTGTGTGAGTGTGAGTGAGTGTGAGTGTGAGTGTGAGTGTGAGTGTGAGTGTGAATGAGTGTGAATGAGTGTGAATGAGTGTGAGTGAGTGTGAGTGAGTGTGAGTGTGAGTGTGTGTGTGTGTGTGTGTGTGTGTGTGTAACAAATGGCCTTGTGGTGATGGTATTCCGTACATCATTACCTCTGATGAATGACATAGTAACCCTATCTCCTATATATTTCCTTTGTTAAATATACTTCCCTGACCGGTCTAGAACGTCCACACAAGTCAAGGTTGGCCCACATTAGTATGGCAGAGGTGTTATTTCCAGCCTCACTAATTTACTCGCCCATTTGTACTTGTGAGTTGTGTTTGGAGAGGCGAAGGTCGAGACAGTGCTCCTGATTAATTATCTATTAAAGTGCATGTAAACCTTTTCCACCTTCTTCCCCACACCACACACACACACACACACACACACAGACACACACACACACACACACACACACACACACACACACACACACACACACACACACACACACACACACACACACACACACATATACACACATACACATATATATTTAATTATCTTATGGCACCTATATTCTTATTCTCTAACTCTATCATCTCTCTCTCCTATACATAATTTCTCTTGCTTCCTCTCTGGGATGGTCGAGATATCTTCAT
>NC_091292.1:31800184-31802684 GCF_038502225.1 Cherax quadricarinatus | reverse complement strand
GCTTTCACTTGGTTGTCAACATCCCCCTGGAGAAGAGCATTCCAGTCGGTGGTGGCGAGCTCAGAGCAAAGGGCTGGCCAATTACCTCTTTCCCATAGCCAGGTTGTGCGTGTGGACTCCTCACCTCGTTCTGTTGGGATCTTAAGTGTGGTAAAAACAGCCTTGTGGTCAGACGATCCAACGTAGCCGAGGGGTTGACAAGTGACTATGCCTTCTGCCAGATCACTCACTACTGGGTCAAGGGAGGAGCCAGAGATATGAGTAGGGAAATCAACAAAGTTTCTCATGTCAAACACTGCAAGAAGGTCATCAAAGTCCCTCTGTATAAGGTGCTGGTTGAGGTCACCAACAATTATAATATGTTGACAGTTGTGTTGTAGCAGAAGGGAGTCAATATTTTCCATTAGGAAGTTGATAGGGTCTGCATGTTGCCACTGAGGTCTGTACATTGCACATGCTAGTACAGAGGTACTAGTGTTTATACAGAGCTTGAAGAACATCATTTCAAGATGTGTAGGGTGGCAACATCTATGTGCTGGGCATGAACACTTTTAGAGAAGCACACAGCAACACCACCTCCTTGCCCTTGCCTGTCTCTTCTCATCCATGAGGTGTAGCCAGCAATTCTTGCAAAATTTTCTGGAGTCCTGTCATCCAAAAATGTTTCAACAACAGCTATCATGTCGGGACGTCGAGTGTTCACAAAGCTATGTGTGAGCTCTCCAACATTAGTAATGAAACCTCTAATGTTGGCCGACAGGATGCTGATAGACTGGCTCCTCATGATGAAGTGGTCAGCTTGAGGTGGTGGGTGTGTAGGGAATGTAAGGTGCCTGCCCTTGAGAGAGGTAGGGTACTGAGGCAGCTGCAGGGATGTAGGGCTGTGGTCTTAGTAGTAAGGCCCAATCCCACCTGATGGGCTGGGATAGGAGTAGCTAAGTGGGTGACGTGTGAGAGTGTTTACCAATTCAGAGATCCTGCTGGTTTGTTCTGAGAACAGGTCTCTAAACAGGTGGCCCTGTCTGTCAAGTTCCTTTTTCTTCCGACACTGGTCCTCCTTATGTCCTTTCTTGTAGCAGTAGTTACACCTGGTATCTCGCAGGCAGTTGTTGGCAGAGTGCCCCTTCCGGCCAGGTGACAGCGAGAGCACAGCCTAGGTGCCTGGGAGGGTGGACTAGGATTTGTTGTACCTCCTGTGTTTCGCAGATTTGTCCTCGGATTCTGCCGCTGGAACTGTGTTAGTGGAGGGTGAGACGGCTGTAGATGTCTTCCTCCACCACGTCCTCCTCCACGTCCTCTACCCCGCCCTCTACCAGTTCTGACAGATGTGTCCCTGCTGTTCGTACTTCGGCGTAGCAGGTGATCAGGTGCAGTGATAGTTCCCTGATCACTAACTGCACCGTTCTCTGGTGGAGAAACTCCTGGCTCAGAGCTTGCTGTCGAAGCACTACTACCAGATTCTAGAATAGCCATCGGCAGGTGTGCTGACAGGTGTGAGGATCAGGGATGTATGTGCACTGTCAAGTAGACTGGCAGTGGCTGAAGCAGAGATGTCAGGTGTAGGAGAATTAACAGATCCAAGGCTTCCCACGTTGCTGGGAAGAGGATTTATTCCTCTGTGGTGGTCAGAGGAATTGTGTTAGAATTCCCAAAGGTAGTGTTTTGAACTCTGTCAGTCTGTGGGACCTTAGCGATGACAGAATTCCACCAGATGTTTACCCCTGAGTTAAGCTCAGTGTGGGACTTCCAGTCTTTGTCAATAGTGTCACCATCAGCTGAGCAACTTGCGTCACTTGATGTAGGCTTGCACTGGCCTTCTACAATAGCTTGTAGGTTATCTAATGATTTGAGGAGCTCATGAAGTGCTTCCCTGTGATGGATTATCTTAGCTGCAACTTTACAACACAGCCCAAGAGGGCAGTCTTGATCTTTGGACAGGAGTCCCTGAGGTAGGACTTCTGAACCTTCCTCCTGTAGCTCCAGGCTTGTATCCACATATACCACATCTCTCTCTCTCTCTCTCTCTCTCTCTCTCTCTCTCACTCTCTCTCTCTCTCTCTCTCACTCTCTCTCTCTCTCTCACACTTTCGATACAATTACATAGGATCCCTAGCTTTATTGACAGCTATTTACAGGTTAAGGATTCCTAACTTTATTGGCAAGCTAAGAGCTGTTACCTACATCAGCTCATTTGAAAGCATTTTTGTTATGAGACATACAAGTAGGGAACAGGACGAAGTTGGAGCCATCTGTGGGCCAGCATTTTCTCTCTCTCTTTCTCTCTCTCTCTCTCTCTCTCTCTCTCTCTCTCTCTCTCTCTCTCTCACTATTTCTTTTTTTTTTTTTTTTTTTTTTTTTTTTTTTTTTTTTTTTTTTTTCAGGGTTTGACAAGGTTAAGGATCCCTAGCTTTATTGACAGCTATTTACAGGTTAAGGATTCCTAACTTTATTGGCAAGTAAGAGCTGTTACCTACATCAGCTCATTTGAAAGCATTTTTGT
>NC_091292.1:31697684-31795184 GCF_038502225.1 Cherax quadricarinatus | reverse complement strand
ATATACAGGAGAAGGGGTTACTAGCCCCTTGCTCCCGGCATTTTAGTCGCCTCTTACGACACGCATGGCTTACGGAGGAAGAATTCTGTTCCACTTCCCCAGATAATTATTAATAAAAAAATACACTAATATATCAAAAGACTGACCATCAATAACCATGATTAGTATTGATATCAGAGACCACTGTGTGGTGTATATGGTTGGTAAACTTATTTAGAAAGTATTCTAGAAACATGTGAACTATGATATATATCTTAATATAAGAGGTCAGGGCAATCAGTTTAGTTTACTGCGGTTGCACTTAATGTACTATGTTATCGTGCTCAACTGCGTATTTTTAGTGTAGCGTTGTGACGCCTTCCTCCAGACTATATAAATGTAGAACGGAAGCGCTCCTAAAGGTTACTGTAGTGAGATCGTGGATTCCTGCAACACACAGGGGCTGTGTTTAGACATCTTAATTCACCGTTTCCTTGTTTTTCTCCCATTCTCACTATCCTCGTTTCTGGAGACGTCACACGGCGTTCGGTTATCACCGTAGGCGAGTTCTTTGTGTACTTGGCGTTCGGTTATCACCGTAGGCGAGTTCTTTGTGTACTCAGCAACAGATGTGCCAGCATTCCCAATTTCATGAGTAAATTTCGCATTGCACTACAAACATCACAGCCTTTCTCCATGACGTTTCCATCCTGTTAGGAAACAGAACAAGTGTTTCCTGACGAGGGTCTTAGTCATATGATGACCCGCCGCTGGAGTTTTTGGTCATCTGACCGAGGCCTTCCGCTGGCTTACCGGCCCATCCCTTTAAAAATTATGGTTATGATTATCGATTTATAATTTGAATTTACCAAATTCCTAACTGCAATTTATTTAGAAGCAGCTAAGTTTTCTAATAGCTAACATTGGTAACATTCATACTGAACTTGCATGGCAGTATCGATAGAAATTTCAACACGATATATGATCCACCCTATATGTACACAATATTCCATTAAACAATGGCATTGCTGCTAGTCATTCTCTTAACCCTTCACACACATTATCGAAATAAAGCACAATATTATGATATACGGAAGGTTTGCTCAGCCATAAGCTTAGTAGTGTGTTTCCTGTCACACACACACACACACACACCCACTCACTCACTCTCACACACTCACTCACTCTCACACACTCACACTCACAAACTGTCACACACTCACTCTCTCACACACTCACTAAACAAACTCACTCCTTTATTTATGAGAAATTATAATTGTTAGGTAAAAGGACACAAGTGCAACTAATGTGATATTTTATTGTGGCAACGTTTCGCTCTCCAGGAGCTTTGTCAAGCCGTTACAAACAGTACATAAACACAGAGGGTATATCTTTATCCTACCTAAGTAATAGCTTTTATAACCATTCACTCATGTGTAAGTTGTTGATGTGGCGGCTGCTGTGGCGGCTGCTGCTGTGGCGACTGCTGCTGTGGCGGCTGCTGTTGTGGCGGCTGCTGCTGTGGCGACTGCTGCTGTGGCGACTGCTGCTGTGGCGGCTGCTGCTGTGGCGGCTGCTGTTGTGGCGGCTGCTGCTGTGGCGACTGCTGCTGTGGCGGCTGCTGCTGTGGCGGCTGCTGTTGTGGCGGCTGCTGCTGTGGCGGCTGCTGCTGTGGCGGCTGCTGCTGTGGCGGCTGCTGCTGCTGCTGATCGTCGTCCTCGTCCTCGTCCTCGTCCTCCTCGTCCTCCTCCTCGTCGTCCTCCTCCTCGTCGTCGTCCTCCTCCTCCTCCTCCTCCTCCTCCTCCTCGTCCTCCTCCTCCTCGTCCTCCTCCTCCTCCTCCTTCTCCTCCTCCTTCTTCTTCTGCTGCTGCTGCTGCTGCTGCTCGAAACGTTGCCACAATAAACTGTCACATTAGTTGCACTTGTCTCTTTTTAGCTAACATATTGTTGGTAATTCTACCAACATTAATTAAAAATATAATTGTTCTAAAGTTACTTGAAAATATATCTTTCTCCACAACTGTTGTCTGTGAGAGTTACCCTGCAACCTACCCCTGCCTGACCCTGCAACCTACCCCTGCCTGACCCTGCAACCTACCCCTGCCTGACCCTGCAACCTACCCCTGCCTGACCCTGCAACCTACCCCTGCCTGACCCTGCAACCTACCCCTGCCTGACCCTGCAACCTACCCCTGCCTGACCCTGCAACCTACCCCTGCCTGACCCTGCAACCTACCCCTGCCTGACCCTGCAACCTACCCCTGCCTGACCCTGCAACCTACCCCTGCCTGACCCTGCAACCTACCCCTGCCTGACCCTGCAACCTACCCCTGCCTGACCCTGCAACCTACCCCTGCCTGACCCTGCAACCTACCCCTGCCTGACCCTGCAACCTACCCCTGCCTGACCCTGCAACCTACCCCTGCCTGACCCTGCAACCTACCCCTGCCTGACCCTGCAACCTACCCCTGCCTGACCCTGCAACCTACCCCTGCCTGACCCTGCAACCTACCCCTGCCTGACCCTGCAACCTACCCCTGCCTGACCCTGCAACCTACCCCTGCCTGACCCTGCAACCTACCCCTGCCTGACCCTGCAACCTACCCCTGCCTGACCCTGCAACCTACCCCTGCCTGACCCTGCAACCTACCCCTGCCTGACCCTGCAACCTACCCCTGCCTGACCCTGCAACCTACCCCTGCCTGACCCTGCAACCTACCCCTGCCTGACCCTGCAACCTACCCCTGCCTGACCCTGCAACCTCCCCCTGCCTGACCCTGCAACCTACCCCTGCCTGACCCTGCAACCCACCCCTGCCTGACCCTGCAACCCACCCCTGCCTGACCCTGCAACCTACCCCTGCCTGACCCTGCAACCCACCCCTGCCTGACCTGCAACCCCTGCCTGACCCTGCAACCTACCCCTGCTTGACCCTGCAACCTACCCCTTCCTGACCCTGCAACCTACCCCTGCCTGACCCTGCAACCTACCCCTGCCTGACCCTGCAACCTACCCCTGCCTTACCCTGCAACCCATCCCTGCCTGACCCTGCAACCTACCCCTGCCTGACCCTGCAACCTACCCCTGCCTGACCCTGCAACCTACCCCTGCCTGACCCTGCAACCTACCCCTGCCTGACCCTGCAACCTACCCCTGCTTGACCCTGCAACCTACCCCTGCCTGACCCTGCAACCAACCCCTGCCTGACCCTGCAACCTACCCCTGCCTGACCCTGCAACGTCCCCTGGCTGACCCTGCAACCTACCCCTGCCTGACCCTGCAACCTACCCCTGCCTGACCCTGCAACCTACCCCTGCCTGACCCTGCAACCTACCCCTGCCTGACCCTGCAACCTACCCCTGCCTGACCCTGCAACCCACCCCTGCCTGACCCTGCAACCTACCCCTGCCTGACCCTGCAACCTACCCCTGCTTGACCCTGCAACCTACCCCTTCCTGACCCTGCAACCTACCCCTGCCTGACCCTGCAACCTACCCCTGCCTGACCCTGCAACCTACCCCTGCCTGACCCTGCAACCTACCCCTGCCTTACCCTGCAACCCACCCCTGCCTGACCCTGCAACCCACCCCTGCCTGACCCTGCAACCCACCCCTGCCTTACCCTGCAACCCACCCCTGCCTTACCCTGCAACCCACCCCTGCCTTACCCTGCAACCCACCCCTACCTTACCCTGCAACCCACCCCGGCCCTACCCTGCAACCCACCCCTGCCTTACCCTGCAACCCCCCCCTGCCGTACCCTGCAACCCACCCATGCCTTACCCTGCAACCCACCCCTGCCTTACCCTGGAACATACCCCTTCCTGACCCTGCAACCCACCCCTGCCTTACCCTGCAACCCACCCCTGCCTTACCCTGCAACCCACCCCTGCCTTACCCTGCAACCCACCCATGCCTTACCCTGCAACCCACCCCTGCCTTACCCTGCAACCCACCCCTGCCTTAACCTGCAACCTACCCCTGCCTGACCCTGCAACCCACCCCTGCCTTACCCTGCAACCTGCCTCTGCCTTACCCTGCAACCCACCCCTGCCTTACCCTGCAACACACCCCTGCCTTAACCTGCAACCCACCCCAGCCTTACCCTGCAACCCATCCCTGCCTTAACCTGCAACCCACCCCTGCCTTACCCTGCAACCCACCCCTGCCTGACCCTGCAACCCACCCCTGCCTTACCCTGCAACCCACCCCTGCCTTACCCTGCAACCCACCCCTGCCTTACCCTGCAACCCACCCCTGCCTTACCCTGCAACCCACCCATGCCTTACCCTGCAACCCACCCCTGAGATACCCTGCAACCCACCCCTGCCTTAACCTGCAACCCACCCCTGCCTGACCCTGCAACCCACCCCTGCCTTACCCTGCAACCTGCCTCTGCCTTACCCTGCAACCCACCCATGCCTTACCCTGCACCCTGCCTCTGCCTTACCCTGCAACCCACCCCTGCCTTACCCTGCAACTCACCCCTGCCTTACCATGCAACCCCCCGCTGCCTTACCCTGCAACCCACCCCTGCCTTACCCTGCAACCCCCCCCTGCCATAACCAGCAACCCACCCCTGCCTGACCCTGCAACCCACCCCTGCCTTACCTTGCAACCCACCCCTGCCTTACCCTGCAACCCACCCATGCCTTACCCTTCAACCCACCCCTGCCTTAACCTGCAACCCACCCCTGCCTTAACCTGCAACCCACCCCTGCATTACCCTGCAACCCACCCCTGCCTGACCCTGCAACCCACCCCTGCCTTACCCTGCAACCCACCCCTGCCTTACCCTGCAACCCACCCCTGCCTTACCCTGCAACCCACCCCTGCCTTACCCTGCAACCCACTCCTGCCTGACCCTGCAACCCACTCCTGCCTGACCCTGCAACCCAATCCTGCCTGACCCTGCAACCCACCCCTGCCTTACCCTGCAACCCACCCCTGCCTTACCCTGCAACCGACTCCTGCCTGACCCTGCAACCCACCCCTGCCTGACCCTGCCACCCACCCCTGCCTTACCCTGCAACCCACCCCTGCCTTACCCTGCAACCCACCCCTCACCCCTGCCTTACCCTGCAACCCACCCCTGCCTTACCCTGCAACCCACCCCTGCCATACACTGCAACCCACCCCTGCCTTACCCTGCAACCCACCATTGCCTTACCCTGCAACCCACCCCTGCCTTACCCTGCAACGCACCCCTGCCTGACCCTGCAACGCACCCCTGCCTGACACTGCAACCCACCCCTGCCTTACCCTGCAACCCAGCCCTGCCTTACCCTGCAACCCACCCCTGCCTTACCCTGCAACCCACTTCTGCCTTACCCTGAAACCCACTTCTGCCTTACCCTGCAACCCACCCCTGCCTTACCCTGCAACCCAACCCTGCCTGACACTGCAACCCACCCCTGCCTTACCCTGCAACCCAGCCCTGCCTTACCCTGCAACCCACCCCTGCTTTACCCTGCAACCCACCCCTGCTTTACCCAGCAACCCACCCCTGCCTTACCCTGCAACTCACCCTTGCCTTACCCTGCAACCCACCCCTGCCTTACCCTGCAACCCACCCCTGCCTGATCCTGCAACCCACCCCTGCCTGACCCAGCAACCCACCCCTGCCTGACCCTGCAACCCACCCCTGCCTGACCCTGCAACCCACCCCTGCCTGACCCTGCAACCCACCCCTGCCTTACCCTGCAACCCACCCCTGCCTTAACCTGCAACCCACCCCTGCCTTACCCTGCAACCCACCCCTGCCTTACCCTGCAACCCACCCCTGCCTTAACCTGCAATCCACCCCTGCTTTAACCTGCAACCCACCCCTGCCTTACCCTGGAACCCACCCCTGCCTGACCTTGCAACCCACCCCTGCCTGACCCTGCAACCCACCCCTGCATGACCCTGCAACCCACCCCTGCCTGACCCTGCAACCCACCCCTGCCTTACCCTGCAACCCACCCCTGCCTTACCCTGCAACCCACCCCTGCCTTACCCTGCAACCCACCCCTGCCTTACCCTGCAACCCACCCCTCTCTGACCCTGCAACCCACCCCTGCCTTACCCTGCAACCCACCCCTGCCTGACCCTGCAACCCACCCCTGCAACCCACCCCTGCCTTACCCTGCAACCCACCCCTGCCTTAACCTGCAATCCACCCCTTCCTTACCCTGCAACCCACCCCTTCCTTACCCTGCAACCCACCCCTGCCTGACCCTGCAACCCACCCCTGCCTTACCCTGCAACCCACCCCTGCCTTACCCTGCAACCCACCCCTGCCTTACCCTGCAACCCACCCCTGCCTTTCCCTGCAACCCACCCCAACCTTACCGTGCAACCCACCCCTGCCTTACCCTGCAACCCACCCCTGCCTTACCTTGCAACCCACCCCTGCCTTACCCTGCAACCCACCCCTGCCTTACCCTGCAACCCACCCCTCTCTGACCCTGCAACCCACCCCTGCCTTACCCTGCAACCCACCCCTGCCTGTCCCTGCAACCCACCCCTGCAACCCACCCCTGCCTTACCCTGCAACCCACCCCTGCCTTACCCTGCAACCCACCCCTTCCTTACCCTGCAACCCACCCCTTCCTTACCCTGCAACCCACCCCTGCCTTACCCTGCAACCCACCCCTGCCTGACCCTGCAACCCACCCCTGCCTGACCCTGCAACCTACCCCTGCCTTTCCCTGCAACCCACCCCTGCCCTGGTCAGTGGTCAGTCGTCACGTGAGGTCACAGACCCTGAGCTGCTTTGGGGATTAGCGTGGACGGTTACAAAGCATGGCTTGCTTCTGCAGTGTTTTAAAAATTGAGGTTGGAGAGTTGAAGGAGGAGGTCTTGCTTCTCCAGGAGGAGATTAGGAGGCTGAAGGTGCACCTCAATGGGTCTGGGAGAGAGTGTGAGGTGGCTGGAGTTGTGGGAAATGAGGCTTCTAGCAGTGAGGTGCAGTCTGTCTATCGCTGTGAGGAGGCTGTAGTTGGGGAGGTAGCAACGGCTACCAGCAGTGAGGTGCAGCCCAGCACCTGCTACAAGTGGCGAGTGGTTCACAGTAATGGGAGGCGCATCAGAGTAAGGAAAGTTAAGAGTGAAGATCTGAAGGTAGGAAATCGCTTCTCTGTTCTTCAGGATGAATGTACTTCAGTGGCCAGTGAAGGTAAGGGTACTACTGCCCCTCCTAATGGAGGTAAGCGCATTCTTGTGGTTGGTGACTCTCAGGTAAGATATATTGACCGTGCTTTTTGTAATAGAAATAAGAAGATGAGAGATAGTGTGCTTCCCTGGAGCTGGTGTTGGGGACATTGTCAACAGGCTTGATAATATCATGTCAGGTAATGGGAACAAGCCCATTATCTGTCTCAGTGCTGGTGGAAATGATATTAGGAAGGGTAGGAGAGAAGAGCTGCTAGATAAGTACAGGTCAGCTATAGATTTCATTAAGTCTAAGGGAGGGATCCCAATCATATGTAGCATCTTGCCTAGAAGGGGAGTAGGAAATGAATGGTTGTCTAGGGCAATTGGTGTAAATTGCTGGCTAGACAGATACTGCAAGGAACTTGCAATCCCATTCATTGACAACTGGAACAACTTTTATGGCAAACATGATATGTATGCAAGGGATGGGGTACATCTCTCTGGATCAGGGGTGGTAGCACTTGCAGACTCGATTGAGAAGGCCATTGGTGAAATGCCTATGATTTTAAACTGATGGAAGATAGAGGTATGGGTGTGTGTGGGAAACAAGCAGGCTGCAACACTAGGGTTGGAAACAGTAAATGTATAAAAGGCATTCAGCATGAAGTTATAAATAAAGACAATAGATCAGGTCAGCAAACAAAGGGGGACAGCAGAGGGAAGCAAGGGACTAGCTCCCTTAAGGTTTACTATACCAATAGCAGGAGTGTAAGAAATAAGATAGATGAGCTAAGATTAATTGCAAGTGCAGGAAACATAGATATTATTGCTATAACAGAGACCTGGCTCAATCTGAAAGATAGAGAGATGCCCTCTGAATGTCACATACAAGGCTATAAATTATTCCACACTGACAGGGTCAACAGGAAAGGTGGTGGAGTAGCGATGTAAGTCAGAGACAATTTAAATTGTTGTGTTAGACAAGATATTAAATTAGAAGCGTCAGCCACTGAATCTGTTTGGTTACAGCTTCTCGAGGGCCGAGAAAAACTAATTTTGGGTGTGATTTACAGGGCCCCAAATCTTGATAGGGAGTGCAGTAAACTTCTATGGGACGAAATTCGTAAGGCATCTACATACGAAAATGTTGTGCTAATGGGAGATTTCAACTATAGACAGATTGACTGGAGCAATTTGACAGGAAATTTAGAGTCAGGTGACTTTCTTGATACAATCCAGGATTGTTTTTTAAAACAGTTTGTGACAGAGCCAACTAGGGGAAATAACCTCCTTGACTTGGTTCTTGCCAGTAGGGAAACACTAATTAATAATCTTGAGGTTAATGATGAGCTTGGGGAAAGTGATCACAAATCACTCAGTTTTAATATATCATGGAATTCCCCTAATAGTGGCAATCAAGTCTCCGTCCCTGACTTTCGCTTGGCTGATTTCATAGGACTGAAAAATTACTTAGGTGGGCTGAACTGGAATGACCTGACTAAGGGTCAGGTAGGTGGTGATGGTTGCCGATATGATGCTTTCCAGGGCATAGTTCTAGCTGCTCAGTCAAATTATGTTCCAAATAGGGAAATCAGATCAAACAAAAATGATCCTAAATGGATGAACAATAGATTAAAATATCTGATTGGTCAAAAGAGAGGCATATATAGGCAAATCAAAAGAGGAGTGGGGCAATTAAGAAATCGATATATTCAGTTAGAGAAATAAAAAAGGGAATTAGAAAAGCAAAAAGAGATTATGAGGTTAAAGTTGCAAGAGAATCGAAGACTAACCCAAAAGGATTCTTTCAGGTATACAGAAGTAAGATCAGGGACAAGATAGGCCCACTCAAAAGTTCCTCGGGTCAGCTCACTGACAGTGATAAGGAAATGTGTAGAATTTTTAACACATACTTCCTCTCAGTTTTTACACAGGAGGATACCAGCGATATTCCAGTAATGATAAATTATGTAGAACAGGACGATAATAAACTGTGCACGATTAGGGTCACAAGTGACATGGTCCTTAGGCAAATAGATAAATTAAAACCTAACAAATCCCCAGGCCCTGATGAACTGTATGCAAGGGTTCTAAAGGAATGTAAAGAGGAGCTTAGCACACCTTTGGCTAATCTTTTCAACATATCACTACAAACTGGCATGGTGCCAGATAAGTGGAAAATGGCAAATGTGATACCTATTTTCAAAACAGGTGACAGGTCCTTAGCTTCGAACTATAGACCAATAAGCCTAACCTCCATAGTGGGAAAATTTATGGAATCAATAATTGCCGAGGCAGTTCGTAGCCACCTTGAAAAGCATAAATTAATCAACGAATCTCAGCATGGTTTTACAAAGGGGCGTTCCTGCCTTACGAATTTATTAACTTTTTTCACTAAGGTATTTGAGGAGGTAGATCATGGTAATGAATATGATATTGTGTATATGGACTTCAGTAAGGCTTTCAACAGGGTCCCACATCAGAGACTATTGAGGAAAATTAAAGCACATGGAATAGGAGGAGAAATTTTTTCCTGGATAGAGGCATGGTTGACAAATAGGCAGCAGAGAGTTTGCATAAATGGGGAGAAATCAGAGTGGAGAAGCGTCACGAGCGGTGTTCCACAGGGGTCAGTGTTGGGCCCCTTGTTGTTCACAATCTACATAAACGACATAGATGAGGGCATAAAGAGCGACATCGGCAAGTTTGCCGATGACACCAAAATAGGCCGTCGAATTCATTCTGACGAGGACATTGGAGCACTCCAGGAAGATTTGAATAGACTGATGCAGTGGTCGGAGAAGTGGCAGATGCAGTTTAATATAGACAAATGCAAAGTTCTAAATGTTGGACAGGACAATAACCATGCCACATATAAACTAAATAATGTAGATCTTAATATTACGGATTGCGAAAAAGATTTAGGAGTTCTGGTTAGCAGTAATCTGAAACCAAGACAACAGTGCATAAGTGTTCGCAATAAAGCTAATAGAATCCTTGGCTTCATATCAAGAAGCATAAATAATAGGAGTCCTCAGGTTGTTCTTCAACTCTATACATCCTTGGTTAGGCCTCATTTAGATTATGCTGCACAGTTTTGGTCACCGTATTACAGAATGAATATAAATTCTCTGGAAAATGTACAAAGGAGGATGACAAAGTTGATCCCATGTATCAGAAACCTTCCCTATGAGGATAGACTAAGGGCCCTGAATCTGCACTCTCTAGAAAGACGTAGAATTAGGGGGGATATGATTGAGGTGTATAAATGGAAGACAGGAATAAATAAAGGGGATGTAAATAGTTTGCTGAAAATATCTAGCCTAGACAGGACTCGCAGCAATGGTTTTAAGTTGGAAAAATTCAGATTCAGGAAGGATATAGGAAAGTACTGGTTTGGTAATAGAGTTGTGGATGAGTGGAACAAACTCCCAAGTACAGTTATAGAGGCCAGAACGTTGTGTAGCTTTAAAAATAGGTTGGATAAATACATGAGTGGATGTGGGTGGGTGTGAGTTGGACCTGATAGCTTGTGCTACCAGGTCGGTTGCCGTGTTCCTCCCTTAAGTCAATGTGACCTGACCTGACTAGGTTGGGTGCATTGGCTTAAGCCGGTAGGAGACTTGGACCTGCCTCGCATGGGCCAGTAGGCCTTCTGCAGTGTTCCTCCGTTCTTATGTTCTTATGTTCTTACCCTGCAACCCACCCCTACCTTACCCTGCAACCCACCCCTGCCTGACCCTGCAACCCACCCCTGCCTGACCCTGCAGCCCACCCCTGTCTTACCCTGCAACCCACCCCTGCGTTAACCTGCAACCCACCCCTGCCTTACCCTGCAGCCCACCCCTGCCTTACCCTGCAGCCCACCCCTGCCTTACTCTGCAACGTACCCCTGCCTTACCCTGCAACCCACCCCTGCCTTACTCTGTAACCCACCCCGGCCTGACCCGGCAACCCACCCCTGCCTGACCCTGCAGCCCACCTTTGTCTTACCCTGCAACCCACCCCTGCGTTAACCTGCAACCCACCCCTGCCTTACCCTGCAACCCACCCCGGCCTTACCCTGCAACCCACCCCTGCCTTACTCTGTAACCCACCCCTGCCTTACCCTGCAACCCTCCCCTGCCTTACTCTGCAACCTACCCCTGCCTTACCATGCAGCTCACCCCTGCCTTACATGCAACCTACCTCTGCCTTACCCTGCAACCCTCCCCTTCCTTACTCTGCAATCTACCCGTGCCTTACCATGCAGCTCACCCCTGCCTTACATGCAACCTACCTCTGCCTTACCCTGCAAACCACCCCTGCCTTTGCAGCCCACCGCTGCCTTACCTTCGTCTCTTCATCTCACTTCGTTTGTTCGTCTCACCTCGTCTGTTCATCTCGCCTCGTCTGTTCATCTCACCTCGTCTGTTCATCTCACCTCGTCTGTTCATCTCACCTCGTCTGTTCATCTCACCTCGTCTGTTCATCTCACCTCGTCTGTTCATCTCACCTCGTCTGTTCATCTCACCTCGTCTGTTCATCTCACCTCGTCTGTTCATCTCACCTTGTCTGTTCATCTCACCTTGTCTGGTCATTTCACTCTGTGTTTCACCTCGCCCTGCGTGTCTAGACTCGTTGCGAGTGACCTGTGAGTGCGTACACTACGCACCAGTTCCTGCAACTACAGTGTCGCAAATGTGAAGCACTAAACAACAGTACAGTGCGAGCAACAACAGCATCACTGATCAACTTAGTCACCACGGGATATACATATATGAATTTTATTTCTACATGAAAGCTGGGGAAGTGTGTGTGTCAGTTTCTAATGCATTTTCGAAGTCAGATTATTTAATAATAATTTAGTATTAATACCCAATACAGATACTTTGGAATAATCTGGTATTAAATAGTAATTACCTGCATTAATGAATGATTTCCTGTTAATATATTTTCTTTCTTTCGAATCATATGCAGATACTAGTATTAAATTCTATTCATTTTCTGTGGAATAATACGATATTCCTCAAAATTTAATTATATATATATATATATATATATATATATATATATATATATATATATATATATATATATATATATATATATATATATATAACACACACCAAACAGGGATGAGAATGAAATCAACTTGGAAGCTCCCACACTTTCGTATGTCCTCGGACCAAGAGTAACATACCTAGCTTGGCTGGGTGCTTGGTTCTTGTAGGATTGGGTGGTCCTGTTGGTTAAAGCGTCATGTGGTGGCAGGCCAGTACAACATGGGTTCGAATCCTTGGCTAGCGCAGTGTTGTTATTGATTATATTATATAAGAGAATTTTTTACTCATTTTCGTTCTGAAAGAAATTTTGAGACTATGCATCCCTAAGGTTTTACAAGGTATGGACTACATAACTGAGAGGAACTTAGACGCTGTTAAATAATGTACCACTGACGTTTGAGGAGTAAGGTTGAACGTGAAGGGTGAGACTGTGACGGGGCTCCTGGTGTAAGGTGATAGATACACTTACCTACATTGCTCGCTGTTAGATAAGATAAGATAAGATTTCGTTCGGATTTTTAACCCCGGAGGGTTAGCCATCCAGGATAACCCAAGAAAGTCAGTGCGTCATCGAGGACTGTCTAACTTGTTTCCATTGGGGTCCTTAATCTTGTCCCCCAGGATGCGACCCACACCAGTCGACTAACACCCAGGTACCTATTTGCTGCTAGGTGAACAGGACAACAGGTGTAAGGAAACGTGTCGAAATGTTTCCACCCGCCGGGAATCGAACCCGGGTCCTCCGTGTGTGAAGCGGAAGCTTTAGCCACCAGGCCACCGGGTCCAACGAACTCTGCTGCCACTCAGTCGTGCGTGGGATACCAGCGATGTATCTTGTGCTTTGTAAGACACACAAAATGTAACAAGGGCATTAAGGAGACGTTTCGCCCACCAGAGGGCTTTCTTAATCCAGTTCATAAAAATAAGAGAGTATATATCGTGGGTTAGAATGGTATTCTGGCAATTGTGCCCATACGTCTTAACAACACTGTGCTTCTCAACATCAACTCCGTGGAACCTTGTTTTATTTTGCCGGAATGACCAGAAATTGGATTTTAGTCTACAGAAACCCCATGAAAAAAGATATACTGCATTGTCACATCATGATGCACGCACTAAGAATGGATTCGTCATTGATTTTTATTTTAATGCTTACTGAATACTGAGTCCTGACTTCCTGAGCCCTGCTTTCCTGGCTTCATGTACACATGACTTTTTCCAAGCTTACCCAGTACCTTTCCTCAAGGATTGTGGAAGAGAGGTTGTCAAGATCTTCACATCACAAAATAAGAGACTCCTGACCGATACATTGTTGCCTCAGTTAGATAGGGTTTTTGGGTCTTCCTAAAAGTAAGATCCACATAGCCAGCATGACCTCCAACACTATTAAGAACCTCTTAACAACATAGTTAATCCGTAGCTGTAAATTACACCATCCCATGTGGAGCCTGCGATAAACTATACATGGGGGAAATATTTAGGCGCTCAAACAACAACATAAACTACACCTGCATCATACGTGGCAACACCCACAACTATCTCTTGAACTTACAAAATGACAAGCTTTTCATCAATGAATCAGATCTGCGTTGTAGACGTTTAGTCTATGCTCTTATCGCAACAGTCAACTCCATCACTCAAAACAGAGTTTCATGATCTTGGAAATACTTTCCCAACACATCCTACATCAGCAGAACATTCATCACCTACCAAACCATGGTACAGAAGGGGTTAGAGCCCATGGCAAATGAATCGTAAATATTCAGGCCAGTGCTCTGCCCTCCAGCCCATGCAGCACTTTGCCTGACCTGCTATACTGTTCTAGTTTCTGTGCAACACACACACACACATAAGACCAGAGGTGGTCAGATCTACAGTGCTAGTCATGGCATTGTGCCGGGCGAGTGCCTCAGCATAATGCTGTGACGAAAATCAAAGGCCTATCATACAGGGGGGGGGGTCTTTTTTCGTCAGTGCATTATGCCGTTAGCATGACGTCACGGCCTGCCGCCACACTCCACAGTGACTCCTCAGTGCTCACGTGGCTGCCGTGGTGAGAGGAAGTGTTGCACTTTTGTCTCTCGTCCGCCCCAACTTTTGTCTGGTGTTCCCTTTGGTTTAGGGGTATACATGTTTATTATGGGTAAAAGGAAGTCTTTAACACCTGAAACTATAGCTCAAATCATAGGGCTTCACAACGCTGGGCACCAGACGAAATAAATAGTGGAGAATGTTGGTGTGTGAGTGTTCAGTGAGGAACTGGGTGCAGTGTTTAAAGGCTTGTGGCGGTGTCAGGTTACCGTCTGTCAACCCTCGACCTGACCCCTCGAAGAGGACATCTGTTTGTACCTTTACTGTGTTCAAGAAGCAGTTAGAGTGCACCTAAGATAACTGCTAGAGAACTGAAGGGAAAGAACCCATGTCTTCTCTGAGATGTCTATAAGAACTGGGCTACAGTAGTCACTGCCAGGTTAAGAAACCGATCCTCTCCAAGCCACAGAAGAAACGTAGGCTGGATTATGCAAAGAAATATCTTCAGACCACTGTTGAGGGTTCTAGTGAAGTACTTTGGAGTGATGAAGGAATCTTCACTGTCACCTGTAACCGTGGGGGACATGTGTACCGGCCCAGAGGTAGTGACCCACTAGATCCACGCTACACCTGTGGGACCACCAAACACCCAGACTCGGTAATGGTTTTTGGGGTGTTTCATTGCTCAGAGTGTTGAACTCATTGAGCTCCCCAAAAACCAGTATATGAGCTAGTAAAATTACCTGGAGTTATTATGTGACAATTTACCCGAGGCATTTGACAAGTGTGGAGCTACGGCTTTTATGTAGGATGGTGCACCGTGTCATACCGCCAAATCTATAGTTCAGTAGCTTAAGGACTATGAAGTGAGGTTCTTTAATGACTGGCCAGGCAATTCCCCAGACCTAAACCCTATTGAGAACCTCTGGTCAATAATGAAACTAAGTTTACTGGGCAAGGATATCAGTTCCATCCCGTGGCTGGAGGCTGCTCTACATGAGGCATGGAATAATATACCTCCCCAAACCCTCAAAAATTTGTGTGAGCATTCCTGCACGGTTGAGGGACGTGATTAAGCGTAAAGGACGCAGCACCAAGTATTAAAACCTCAGTAAGTGTGCAACTATTTATATTATAATCTTTCATGGTATGTATTTGTGTTTTGGTACGTGTGTATGGGAGGGGCGGCATAATGCCGTGACTAGCACTGTAGTCTCACCTCGGCGCATGAACTTCGGCCCATAGTCGTGGTTGACCTTGAGAGTGGACGAGTTAATAGAGTTTGAGTAGACCAGCACCATTGAGAACAATTGACCTTAAGACATCAGAAACGCAATCCTGGTTGTAGCTAGCTATAACACCTTCCTAGTTCGTTAGGACAGGAATATTGTCAAAGTACCCCTGAGAGACGAAGAATTGTGGTTTGAGAAGACCAATACCTCCAGGAATGTTGCTACGACCGCAAGTTTGCTTCTGCAACCAAGAGTGAGTCACGACGTTGAGGTCAGCTGATTTAAAAACCATGTGTTGCTGACCTTTGGGAGTGTAATGCCACTCTGGGTGCGACCGCGAGTGTAGCTGCATCCAACCTGAAAACACCAGCTGTGCAACACAGACTGTAGTTTACTAGAACTAGAAGAACTCATAGGCAAGGACCCGCAAGAGATGAGGGGGAAGTGAGGATAGATGAAGAATAGATGGGGGAGAGGAAAAAGCTACAGAAAAAGAAAAAGCTGGGGCTGTACTCAACAGGAAAGGCACTGTAAGGCTTGTGCTCTTCAAGACTAGTCGGGCAAGGTCGACAAAAGTTGGGACGGTTTGGTGACGCCTAAACGACTCTAGGCAAGGCTCCTCACCCAACTGTACAGCGACGAACGTCTATGGCTATGATATTTAATAGCAAGGATCAGCTTATTGCTACATCACTGAGCAAAAGGCCTGTCGCCGCCCCTCGGTAGAGCTATCCACACCAGATTACAAGATTGCAGTCATCCATGCCAGGGATGGAACCACTGGACCCCCGTCACTGAGTTGTTCATTATCGTTTAATAAACACCAGCGTCCTAGTGTTTGCTCACGTGTCTTTTTAAACCAATTTGTCGGCATCAGTTACCAAGGTTTATACCAATATCAACGGAAACTAATTCTCTGTATTGGTTTGATAATGTCCCTGACGAGCGAAACATTGCCGTAATAAATGTCCTAGTTACTGCATGTTCATCTAGCATAGTGGTTCCCAAACTTTTTCAGCTTGTTACCCAATTTAACATGCCACATAAAGCATGTTACCCCTTTCACAAAATGTTGTTGTTATTGATATATATGGCTAAATTAAAACACTTGAGATATTTTCTTTTATTTATTGTATTTGAACATTGTGCATCTCTAATGACTATTACCAAAGATGTCAATAACATCAGTGGGATGGATGGAGTTGCATACTTGAAGCTAGTTTAGGAATTCTTGGCTTCATACCAGCTTATGTCTACCTCGGCTGATGCTCACAGATAAACTGACAGTGTGAAATAAAGGCAGCCTCAGGAAGTGAGTGACACGTACTGGACAGGTCGATCTGGGCTACTGAGTGACTTTTGTCCTGAAGCATACTTGTCAAAATACTTTTGGGTTTCCACACACTTAGCTATATATTTCTTCTTTTCTAATACTGTATATTAGTTTTTGATGTTTATTGTTATTTGGTTTAACTTTATTACTTACTTATAATATGTTTACTTTACAACTTTATATACTAAGACAAAGTTAACAATAATCCTCATACCGGGTACCGCATTGTTTTCTTGATTTTCAGAATTCATAACTTTTTTCTGTCACCCCTCCATTACCCCCCAAAAATGGTTAAATTACCCCCAGGGGGTAATTTACCCCCAGTTTGGGAACCACTGATCTAGCACATCACTGTTAACACCATTTGCAGCCTCATATCTTGCACAACCAGACGTAAGCTGTCTACTTTCTCTTCATTGTTAGTTAACTATACGTAAATGCAGGTTAATTTACATTAATTTAACCTGGACTGACAGGTATTGAATTTCTGTGGAGGTTCAAATCGTGCAAAAGTCAACGAACTGTAATGTGTGCGATAAGGGCATGCTTATGTGTGGGGCACACCCCCAGCCACACCCACTACATCTCCACCCACACCCACCACATCTCCACCTCAGGTGCACCACACCTCCACCCACAAGCACCACACATTCAGCCACACCTCCAGCCACACACCTCTACCAACACCCACCACACCTACACCTACTACACCTCCATCACCTACCAAACCTACACCCATTACACCACCTACCTATTCCCACCACACCACCCAAAACACCTCCACCCACACCCACCATACCTCCATCAACACCTGTCACACCCACCAAACCTCCATCCACACCCACCACACCTGCCACACCCACCACACCACCCACACCTGCCACACCACCCACACCTGCCACACCACCCACACCTGCCACACCACCCACACCTGCCACACCACCCACACCTGCCACATCCATCACACCACCCACACCTGCCACATCCATCACACCACCCACACCTGCCACATCCACCACACCACCCACACCTGCCACACCCACCTCACCTCCACCCACACCCACCACATCTCCAGCAGCACCTACACCATCTACACCCACTACACCTCCACCCACACCCACCACATCTCCACCCACACCCACCACACCTGCAACACCCACCTTCACCCACCATACCTCCACCCACCATACCTCCACCCACCATAACTCCACCCACAAGCACCACACCTTCAGCCACCCCCACCCACCATACCTCCACTCACACCCACCGCACCTCCACTCCCACCTCAACTCCCACCCACCACACCACCCACACACACATATCATCCTAGACTGATATACACTGACGCTGTACAATAGTTATCATTTATAAGAACATAAGAGCACTACAGTAGACTTACTGACCCATAGTAGGCAGGTCAACCTCCAACCTATCATCCATACGTACTCGTGTGCCTGTCCAGAGCTACCCAAAGTCGTCTCTTCAATGACGATTTTTGGTAGTTTGTTCCACTCGTCCTGTACTCTGCTGGCAAGTCGATGTTTTCCAGTACTTTTTCTGAATCAAAATTTATCCGGGCTGAACCTTTTGAGTCATATCCTGGACAGATATTTTTAGCACTTTATGTATATCTTCATTATTTATTCCATTTTCTTTTCCATTTGCTTACTCCAGTAATATTTCCCCTAATTCTGCGCCTTTCCGAAGACTTCAGACAGTCTTGGTAGGTAAGGTTTCTCACAAGCGAGATTGACTTTATATGTTTACCAGCGCATTTATGTCCATTCTGTGCTTCAGAGACCAAAACTGAACACCATAATACAGCTTCATGATGTCTTTCATAATATACCTTCATGACTTTGTACTATAGCTTCTTTGTCATTGGCATTAAGCTGACCTAAATTACATTGTTAGTAAGCTGACGCGAGTTACATTGTTAGTAAGCTGACGTGAGTTACATTGTTAGTAAGCTGACGCGAGTTACATTGTTAGTAAGCTGACGTGAGTTACATTGTTAGTAAGCTGACGTGAGTTACATTGTTAGTAAGCTGACGTGAGTTATATTGTTAGTAAGCTGACGTGAGTTATATTTATTTCGAAACCTTTCGCCTACACAGTATGCTTCTTCAGTTGAATACGGAGGACATATACACAGTTTTGGCATAGTTTTGAGGTGGTCAGTCCCTCAGCCTGGATATGAGTTGTGTTCCAGGCTATGGAGCAGAACTCTTCTCCAGGCTGAGGGACTGATCACCTCACAGCTACGTCTTAGAGGGTGTTGGACCGTGTGCTGCTAAAACTAACAGCCTGATTGGTTAGCCCATTAATTAACCAGGTCTGGTCCGAGACCGCGGGGGAGATGATCCCCGAAATCGACAAAGGCGTGACGCTGTCTAGAAGTGTTCATACAAGTTTTAATAAAAAAGATGGAAGTAGATCATGAGATACATCTTGAAAACATCTGCTGCTGCTGGTGCTTGGTGCTGCTGGTGCTTGCTGCTGCTGGTGCTTGCTGCTGCTGGTGCTTGCTGCTGGTGCTTGCTGCTGGTGCTTGCTGCTGGTGCTTGCTGCTGGTGCTTGCTGTTGCTGCTGCTGGTGCTGCTGCTGGTGCTTCCTGCTGCTGGTGCTTGCTGCTGGTGCTTGCTGCTGGTGCTTGCTGCTGGTGCTTCCTGCTGCTGGTGCTTGCTGCTGGTGCTTGCTGCTGGTGCTTGCTGCTGGTGCTTGCTGTTGCTGCTGCTGCTGGTGCTTGCTGCTGCTGCTGCTTCCTGCTACTGGTGCTTCCTGCTGCTGGTGCTTGCTACTGCTGGTGCTTCCTGCTGCTGGTGCTTGCTGCTGCTGGTGCTTGCTGCTGCTGGTGCTTGCTGCTGGTGCTTGCTGCTGCTGGTGCTTCCTGCTGCTGGTGCTTGCTACTGCTGGTGCTTCCTGCTGCTGGTGCTTGCTACTGCTGGTGCTTCCTGCTGCTGGTGCTTGCTGCTGGTGCTTGCTGGTGCTTGCTGCTGGTGCTTGCTGCTGGTGCTTGCTGCTGCTGGTGCTTCCTGCTGCTGGTGCTTCCTGCTGCTGGTGCTTGCTACTGCTGGTGCTTCCTGCTGCTGGTGCTTGCTGCTGCTGGTGCTTGCTGCTGCTGGTGCTTGCTGCTGCTGGTGCTTGCTGCTGCTGGTGCTTCCTGCTGCTGGTGCTTGCTGCTGCTGGTGCTTGCTGCTGGTGGTGCTTGCTGCTCCTGGTGCTTGCTGCTGCTTGCTGGTGCTTGTTGCTGGAGCTTGCTGGTGCTTGCTGCTGCTGGTGCTTCCTGCTGCTGGTGCTTGCTGCTGCTGGTGCTTGCTGCTGCTGGTGCTTGCTGCTCCTGGTGCTTGCTGCTGCTTGCTGCTGGTGCTTGTTGCTGGAGCTTGCTGCTGCTGGTGCTTGCTGCTGGTGCTTGCTGCTACTGGTGCTTGCTGCTGCTGCTGCTTCTTGCTGGTGCTTCCTGCTGGTGCTTGTTGCTGGTGCTTGTTGCTGGAGCTTGCTGGTGCTTGTTGCTCTTGGTGCTTGTTGCTGGAGCTTGCTGGTGCTTGTTGCTGCTGCTTGCTGCTGCTGGTTCTTGTTGGTGCTTGCTGGTGCTTGCTGCTGCTGGTGCTTGTTGCTGTTGGTGCTTGCTGGTGCTTGCTGCTGCTGGGGCTTGTTCCTGCTTGCTGCTGCTGGGGCTTGTTGCTGCTTGCTGCTGCTGGTGCTTGCTGCTTCTGGGGCTTGCTGCTGCTGGTGCTTGCTGCTGCTGGTCCTTGTTGCTGTTGGTGCTTGCTGGTGCTTGTTGCTGTTGGTGCTTGCTGGTGCTTGCTGCTGCTGGTGCTTGCTGGTGCTTGTTGCTGCTGGTGCTTGTTGCTGCTTGCTGCTGCTGGCGCTTGCTGGTGCTTGCTGCTGCTGGGGCTTGTTGCTGCTGCTGGGGCTTGTTTCTGCTGCTGGCGCTTGCTGGTGCTTGCTGCTGCTGGGGCTTGCTGCTGCTGGTGATTGTTGCTGCTGGCTGCTGCTGGTGCTTGCTGCTGCTGGTGCTTGTTGCTGCTGGTGCTTGCTGGTGCTTGCTGCTGCTGGCTGCTGCTGGTGCTTGTTGCTGCTGGTGCTTGCTGGTGCTTGCTGCTGCTGGCTGCTGCTGGTGCTTGCTGCTGGTGCTTGCTGCTGCTGGTGCTGGCTGCTGCAGGTGCTTGCTGCTGCTGGCTGCTGCTGATGCTTGCTGCTGTTGGTGCTTGTTGCTGGTGCTTGCTGCTGCTGGTGCTTGCTGGTGCTGGTGCTTGCTGCTGCTGGTGCTTGTTGCTGCTGGTGCTTGCTGGTGCTTGCTGCTGCTGGTGCTTGCTGCTGCTGGTGCTTGTTGCTGCTGGTGCTTGCTGGTGCTTGCTGCTGCTGGTGCTTGCTGCTGCTGGGGCTTGCTGGTGCTTGTTGCTGCTGGTGCTTGTTGCTGCTGGTGCTTGTTGCTGCTGGGGCTTGCTGCTGCTTGTGTTTGCTGCTGCTGGGGCTTGCTGCTGCTTGCTGCTGCTGGTGCTTGCTGCTGCTGGGGCTTGCTGCTGCTGGTGCTTGCTGCTGCTGGGGCTTGCTGCTGCTGGTGCTTGTTGCTGCTGGTGCTTGCTGCTCCTGGTGCTTGCTGCTGCTGGTGCTGCTGCTGGGGCTTGCTGCTGCTGGGGCTTGCTGCTGCTGGGGATTGTTGCTGCTGGTGCTTGCTGCTGCTGGTGCTTGCTGCTGCTGGTGTTTGCTGCTGCTGGTGTTTGCTGCTGCTGGGGCTTGCTGCTGCTGGTGCTTGCTGCTGCTGGTGCTTGCTGCTACTGGTGCTTGCTGGTGCTTGCTGCTGCTGGGGCTTGCTGGTGCTTGCTGGTGCTTGCTGCTGCTGGGGCTTGCTGGTGCTTGCTGCTGCTGGGGCTTGTTGCTGCTGGGGCTTGCTGGTGCTTGCTGCTGCTGGTGCTTGCTGCTGCTGGGGCTTGCTGGTGCTTGCTGCTGCTGGGGCTTGCTTGTGCTTGCTGCTGCTGGGGCTTGCTGGTGCTTGCTGCTGCTGGGGCTTGTTGCTGCTGCTAGTGCTTGCTGCTGCTGGGGCTTGCTGGTGCTTGCTGTTGCTGGGGCTTGCTGGGGCTTGCTGCTGCTGGGGCTTGCTGGTGCTTGCTGCTGCTGGGGCTTGCTGCTGCTGGGGCTTGCTGGTGATTGCTGCTGCTGGTGCTTGCTGGTGCTTGCTGCTGCTGGTGCTTGCTGGTGCTGGGGCTTGCTGGTGCTTGCTGCTGCTGGGGCTTGTTGCTGCTGGGGCTTGCTGGTGCTTGCTGCTGCTGGGGCTTGCTGCTGCTGGGGCTTGCTACTGCTGGTGCTTGCTGCTGCTGGTGCTTGCTGCTGCTGGTGATTGCTGCTGCTGGTGCTTGCTGCTGCTGGGGCTTGCTGGTGCTTGCTGCTGCTGGGGCTTGCTGGTGCTTGCTGCTGCTGGGGCTTGCTGGTGCTTGCTGCTGCTGGGGCTTGCTGCTGCTGGGGCTTGCTGGTGCTTGCTGCTGCTGGGGCTTGCTGCTGCTGGGGCTTGCTGCTGCTGGTGCTTGCTGGTGCTTGCTGCTGCTGGTGCTTGCTGCTGCTGGCGCTTGCTGCTGCTGGGGCTTGCTGCTGCTGGGGCTTGCTGCTGCTGGGGCTTGCTGGTGCTTGCTGCTGCTGGTGCTTGTTGCTGCTGGGGCTTGCTGCTGCTGGTGCTTGTTCCTGCTGGTGCTTGCTGCTGCTGGTGCTTGTTGCTGCTGGGGCTTGCTGCTGCTGGGGCTTGCTGCTGCTGGTGCTTGCTGCTGCTGGTGCTTGCTGCTGCTGGCTGCTGCTGGTGCTTGATGCTGCTGGCTGCTGCTGGTGCTTGCTGCTGCTGGCTGCTGCTGGTGCTTGCTGCTGCTGGTGCTTGCTGCTGCTGGGGCTTGCTGGTGCTTGCTGCTGCTTGCTGCTGCTGGATGCTGCTTGCTGCTGCTGGGGCTTGCTGGTGCTTGCTGGTGCTTGCTGCTGCTGGATGCTGCTTGCTGCTGCTGGGTCTTGCTGCTGCTTGCTGGTGCTTGCTGCTGCTGGTGCTTGCTGCTGCTGGTGCTTGGTGCTGCTTGTTGCTGCTGGGTCTTGCTGCTGGGGCTTGCTGCTGCTTGCTGGTGCTTGCTGCTGCTGGGGCTTGCTGGTGCTTGCTGCTGCTGGTGCTTGCTGCTGGCCGCTGCTTGCTGGTGCTTTCTGGCTGCTGCTTGCTGCTGCTGGTGCTTGCTGGCTGCTGCTTGCTGCTGCTGGTGCTTGCTGCTGCGTGCTGGTGCTTGCTGCTGGCTGCTGCTGGCTGCTGCTTGCTGACTGCTGCTTGCTGCTGCTGGGGCTTGATGCTGGTGCTGGCTGCTGCTTGCTGCTGCTGGCTGCTGCTTGCTGGTGCTTGCTGACTGCTGCTTGCTGCTGCTGGGGCTTGCTGCTTGCTGCTGCTGGGGCTTGCTGCTGCTGGGGCTTGCTGCTGCTGCTGGCTGCTGCTTGCTGCTGCTGGGGGCTTGATGCTGGTGCTGGCTGCTGCTTGCTGCTGCTGGCTGCTGCTTGCTGCTGCTGGCTGCTGCTTGCTGGTGCTTGCTGACTGCTGCTTGCTGCTGCTGGCTGCTGCTTGCTGGTGCTTGCTGACTGCTGCTTGCTGCTGCTGGGCTTGGTGCTGCTTCTTGCTGCTGCTTGCTGCTGCTGGGGCTTGCTGCTGGTGCTGCTGCTTGCTGCTGCTGGGGCTTGCTGCTGGTGCTGCTGCTTGCTGCTGCTGGGGCTTGATGCTGCTGCTTGCTGCTGCTGGGGCTTGCTGCTGCTGCTGGGGCTTGCTGCTGCTGGGGCTTGCTGCTTGCTGCTGCTGGGGCTTGCTGCTTGCTGCTGCTGGTGCTGCTGCTTGCTGCTGCTGGGGCTTGATGCTGGTGCTTGCTGCTGCTGGCTGCTGCTTGTTACTTGCTGCTGCTGGTGCTTGCTGCTGGTGCTGGCTGCTGCCACTTGCTGCTGCTTCTACTACTACTACTACCACTACTACTACTACTACTACTACTACTACTACTATTGTTGCTGCTGCTGTTGTCGTTCTTCTTGAACTATGTGGCCATAGCATTGTATCTAGTCAGTCCCTGTATTGCATGTAGTCAGCCCTTGTGTTGCATGTAGTCAGCCCTTGTGTTGCATGTAGTCAGCCCTTGTATTGCATGTAGTCAGCCCTTGTATTGCATGTAGTCAGCCCTTGTATTGCATGTAGTCAGCCCTTGTATTGCATGTAGTCAGCCCTTGTATTGCATGTAGTCACCCCCCGTATTGCATGTAGTCAGCCCTTGTATTGCATATAGATATATTCGGTTATTGCAAGGTTCAAATCCAGTCAACTTTCAAAGAAATTTATTGACTGACTTAGTGCTCGTATGTTCCATTGTTTTATAACTGCAGAAAAAAAAACTTCACCCACATTTGTGCTATTACAACCCAGGAGTCCCAAAGGTCTGTTATCCTGGGTGTAAAGGGAGCAAAATAAACACAGCAGAAAAACTTTTGACTTGTATTATCCTTCAGCAAGTAAGAACAGAAGTATGTACACTATATACACTATGTACAGCAATAGGTATTAGTGCACTCCACGGTAAGCAAGGCAGAATAGAAGCCACTATAGAGCAGACCGTGCTTCAACCAGCTCTAGAATGGGAATGACAAGGGCAGACAAGTGAGTGGTAACCACAACACCTCTGCGATTGCCAAAACCATCTCATTGGCTGGACAACCCTTAGTCACCTGGTTCGCTGGTTGGGGGAGATAGCCTTTCAATGAGGGTGTGTACATGCGCCGAATAAACGTTTCGTACTCTTTGCATGCCACATGTGCTACACGTTTTTTTCACACTCTCTCGCGCTGTTTCGCGTCACTGAGCTACTTTTTTACGTAAAATAAAGTTTTCAGACAGTTCATCATATATAATTGTCAAATAATTTTAATATCTTAGAAGTGTGAATAAATTAAGTGCTTTGAACCCTTAATGAAGATCAAGTTTTGTTCCAATTCTCTCCACCCTCTCTAGTTTATCTTTATATTGAGTAATTTTGGAAACAAAACTGGACATATTCAAGATAAAGTCTGGTAAGGACGTAATAGTGTTAGTGTTGTTTCTGGTATTTTGTACCCGAAATTTCGAGCATTTTGTTGGATATATCGTTTGTAGTTTAACGTACATTATAGCGCTGTTTAACGTACATTGTAGCGCTGTTTAACGTACATTGTAGCGCTGTGGATCATTGTAGTTGTGGGCTGTTGTAGATAACACAGGTTTGTAAGTTGGTTGTGACGTGGCGAAGGTAATGTCAAGTGTTGTGCGTCATGAATAATAATCAGAATGTATAAAGTGCTAACCAATAACGACAACTTTGCCTACTTAACACTTCAGTCGTGAAAAATGGTCTGGTGATACTGGCAATATGTGGAAAAAGACACGTATGTATAGTTCAGGACATTTATTAGAGGAAACGTTTTGCCACAAGTGACTTCTTTAGTTCTAGGACTGAAGAAACTACTAGTGGCGAAACATTTCCTTCCTCTAATAAATGTCTTTTTCCACACTTCAGTCATGACCATCCTCTTAGTTCTCATTTGTGTTGCAGATGTCCGAGCACAGCTCGGACATCTGCAACACAATTGTCATCAAAGCTTTAAGTTGGGGCTCTGGTGGCCTGGTGGCTAAAGCTCTCGCTTTACACCGCGAGGGTTTGGGTTCGATTTCCAGCCAGGGTAGAAACATTGGGTGTGTTTCTTCACACATGTTGTCTACGTTCACCCATCAGTACAATGGTTACCTGGGTGTTAGTCGACTGGTGTGGGTCGCATCCTGGGACACACCTAATTTGCCCGAAATGCTCAGCATAACAAGGGGCTTTCTATATAGCAGTATGTCATTAATATCAGCTATGATCTGTATGTCTTGTACTTGTAGTAAATAAAGATATTATTATTATTTATAATTTATACAATGAATTAAAGAAAGATCCTAGACTGCACCTTACGAAAGCAGACACAGAAAATGTGATAGTAATTATGGACAAGGTAGATTATAGTGGAAAAATGATCATGTTATTGGAAGACGGGGAACTTAGGTGCCTCTTAAGGATCTTAATTTACACGAGGATTATCTTGTGTAATCTTCGTTGCTGCAACACCTGTGACGTAGATTCACCTGCTTAATTTAAAGCAAAATCCTGCCAGTATTATGCTCTTTTTACCTGAAAATAATTATTTCTAGTCTCAAACATCTGTTCATATCGTAGGTATAAAAATCGCTTCTGGTTTATTTGTAAAAATTTTAAGTTTCTGGCTGACCAGGCGGTCAGCATGGAAACCTGGCTTCGGTTCGGGCTGCAAATGTAGAAGAACCCTTGAAACCGGTCACAGGTATGTCACAGGTGTACCAGAAGTGAATTAAAGAAAATCTGAATTGCATTCAGATTCAGACGATGCTTCACAACTGTAGAAGCTTCAGAGGTGGTTTAGTCGAAGAAGCTAAACCAGAATGTAGCAGTAGTAGTGTTGTCTTTCACCACTCTTGTCTACAAGCAGTCATTATATATCTGTGTACATATACTGAAAATTTACGTTAAACTCTATACACACAAATAACCCGCACATAAAAGAGGGAAGCTTGCGACGACGTTTCGGTCCGACTTGGACCATTTACAAAGTCACACTAACCAGAAGTGGAGCAGGACGGCTATATATAGGCAGGAAGAGGTGGTGGTGGTGGTAGTAGTAGTAGAGGTAGTAGTAGTGGTAGTGGGGAATAAGGAGGAGGAGCCAGTCAAATACAAAGAAAGGGGAGCACTGCAAGGGAGCATTGTTAGTGTCGGCAAGCCTAACACTTGCAATGCTGTTTTCTGTCACGTCAGAGATCATAGCCATCCTATTGACTGGTCTTCTGCTAAAACTGTCTTCCCTACTTTCAACTCTAACAGTCGCCGTCTGGTTGAATCCTCTCTAATACACAACTTTCCTTGTATGAATCTTAGCCCTGGCTTCGTCTCTGTAGATGCCTTCCTCTCCCACTACATTGTAAAATGCTCCAAACTTCAGAACACCCGTGACTTAACCTGACTCCTCATTTTTCTTTTTCTTCTTCTCCCTCTTCCCCTTTCCTCTTTCCTTTTTCTCCTCTGGGTTGTCTTTCTTTCTTCTGTCTCGTGTTTCTGTTCCTTCTTTATTTATTTCACCACTTCCCCTTTCACCCACCTCTGTGCGCTTGCTCTCCCTCTGTGGGCACCTAGCTCCCTTGTGGGCACCTAGCTCCCTTGTGGGCACCTAGCTCCCTTGTGGGCACCTAGCTGCCTTACAGTGCTCCCCTTTCTTTGTATTTGACTGGCTCCTCCTCCTTATTCCCCACTACTACTACCACTACTACTACCACTACTACTACCACTACTACTACCACTACTACTACCACTACTACCACTACTACCACTACTACTACCACTACCACTACTACCACTACTACTACCACTACTACTACCACTACTACTACCACTACTACCACTACTACTACCACTACTACTACCACTACTACTACCACTACTACCACTACTACTACCACTACTACTACCACTACTACTACCACTACTACCACTACTACTACCACTACTACTACCACTACTACCACTACTACCACTACTACTACCACTACTACCACTACTACTACCACTACTACTACCACTACTACCACTACTACTACCACTACTACCACTACTACCACTACTACTACCACTACTACTACCACTACTACTACTACTACCACTACTACTACCACTACCACTACTACTACCACTACTACCACTACTACTACCACTACTACTACCACTACTACCACCACTACTACCACTACTACCACTACTACCACTACTACTACCACTATTACCACTACTACTACCACTACTACTACCACTACTACCACTACTACTACCACTACTACTACCACTACTTCTACTACTACCACTACTTCTACTACTACCACTACTTCTACTACTACCACTACTACTACTACCACCACTACTACTACCACTACTACCTCTACTACTACTACTACCTCTACTACTACTACCTCTACTACTACTACTACCTCTACTACTACTACCTCTACTACTACTACTACCTCTACTACTACTACTACCTCTACTACTACTACTACCTCTACTACTACTACTACCTCTACTACTACTACCTCTACTACTACTACCTCTACTACCTCTACTACTACCTCTACTACTACCTCTACTACTACTACCTCTACTACTACCTCTACTACTACTACTACTACTACCTCTACTACTACTACTACCTCTACTACTACTACCTCTACTACTACTACTACCACTACCACTACTACCACCTCTACTACTACAACCTCTACTACTACTACCTCTACTACTACTACTACCTCTACTACTACTACTACTACTACTACCACCACCACCACCTCTTCCTGCCTCTATATAGCCGTCCTGCTCCACTTCTGGTTAGTGTGACTTTGTAAATGGTCCAAGTCGGACCGAAACGTCGTCGCAAGCTAAACTCTATATCATGGACTGAGTATTCTTGACGTGTGGTGAACATGTGCAATGCAGTCTTAATAACCTTCGTGTAGTCAGTAGCTTCTAACAGTTACTAACCTACGATCACTCATTTAAGGTTTTGTCAGAGTACCGCAGATACGAGGTTAGGTAAGGTTCGTCAGGAAACAGGACAAGTGTTTCAGCTTTGTCAGATGATGACCCGCCGTTGGAGCTATTGGTAATTTGACAGAGGCCTTCCGCTGGCTTACCGGTCCACTCCTTTAAAAATTATGTTCATAGTTATAAGCATTTAGTCACACACACACATGAGCCAGCCATCCAGCCTTATTTAATAATATATATATATATATATATATATATATATATATATATATATATATATATATATATATATTTATATATATATATTTATATATATATATTTATATCTATATATTTATATATATATATATATATATATTTATATATATATATATTTATATATATATATATAATATTTATATTTATATATATATATATATATATATATATATATATATATATATATATATTTATATATATATATAATATATATATATATATATATATATTTATATATATATATATATATATATATATATATATATATATATATATATATAATTTATTATATATTATTATATATATAATTTTTTTTAACACACCGGCTGATTCCCACCAAGGCAGGGTGGCCCGAAAAAGAAAAACTTTCACCATCATTCACTCCATCACTGTCTTGCCAGAAGGGTGCTTTACACTACAGTTTTTAAACTGCAACATTAACACCCCTCCTTCAGAGTGCAGGCACTGTACTTCCCATCTCCAGGACTCAAGTCCGGCCTGCCGGTTTCCCTTAATCCCTTCATAAATGTTACTTTGCTCACACTCCAACAGCACGTCAAGTATTAAAAACCATTTGTCTCCATTCACTCCTATCAAACACGCTCACGCATGCCTGCTGGAAGTCCAAGCCCCTCGCACACAAAACCTCCTTTACCCCCTCCCTCCAACCTTTCCTAGGCCGACCCCTACCCCGCCTTCCTTCCACTACAGACTGATACACTCTTGAAATAATTCTGTTTCGCTCCAATCTCTCTGCATGTCCTAACCACCTCAACAACCCTTCTCAGCCCTCTTGACAACAGTTTTGGCAATCCCGCACCTCCTCCTAACTTCCAAACTACGAATTCTCTGCATTATATTCACACCACACATTGCCCTCAGACATGACATCTCCACTGCCTCCAGCCTTCTCCTCGTTGCAACATCATCATCCATGCTTCACACTCATACAAGAGTGTTGGTACAACATACTCTCACACATTCCCCTCTTTGCCACCAAGGGCAAAGTTCTTTGTCTCCAAAGACTCCTAAGTGCACCGCTCACCCTTTTTCCCTCATCAATTCTATGATTCACCTCATCTTTCATAGACCCATCCGCTGACACGTCCACTCCCAAATATCTGAATACATTCACCTCCTTCATACTCTCTCCCTCCAATCTGATATCCAATCTTTCATCACCTAATCTTTTTGTTATCCTTATAACCTTACTCTTTCCTGTATTCAATTTTAAGTTATATATATATATATATATATATATATATATATATATATATATATATATATATATTTATATATATATATATATATATATATATATATATATATATATATATATATATATATATATATATATATCTATATTAAAAATGATAAAATATCAAAGCTATACATTTTAATGATTGGTTTAAAAACTAGTGTCATATTAACTAACGTATCACCTTAGCCTAACCTCGTTAATACTTTGTTTCTTTAAACTATCTACGAATTCACCTAAATATAATTAATTACTTAATTGAGAAGGAAGGGTAGGCATCTTGAGGTGACCAGAGTATAGTTGAGAGGGGAGGGTCGACATCTTGAGGTGACCAGAGTATAGTTGAGAGGGGAGGGTCAACATCTTCAGATGACCAGAGTATAGTTGAGAGGGGAGGGTCGACATCTTCAGGTGACCAGAGTATAGTTGAGAGGGGAGAGTCGACATCTTCAGATGACCAGAGTATAGTTCAGAGGGGAGGGTCGACATCTTCAGGTGACCAGAGTATAGTTGAGAGGGGAGGGTCGACATCTTCAGATGACCAGAGTATAGTTGAGAGGGGAGGGTCGACATCTTGAGGTGACCAGAGTATAGTTGAGAGGGGAGGGTCAACATCTTCATGTGACCAGAGTATAGTTGAGAGGGGAGGGTCGACATCTTCAGATGACCAGAGTATAGTTGAGAGGGGAGGGTCGACATCTTCAGGTGACCAGAGTATAGTTGAGAGGGGAGGGTCAACATCTTCAGGTGACCAGAGTATAGTTGAGAGGGGAGGGTCGACATCTTCAGATGACCAGAGTATAGTTTGAGAGGGGAGGGTCGACATCTTCAGATGACCAGAGTATAGTTGAGAGGGGAGGGTCGACATCTTCAGGTGACCAGAGTATAGTTGAGAGGGGAGGGTCAACATCTTCAGGTGACCAGAGTATAGTTGAGAGGGGAGAGTCGACATCTTCAGATGACCAGAGTATAGTTGAGAGGGGAGGGTCGACATCTTGAGGTGACCAGAGTATAGTTGAGAGGGGAGGGTCAACATCTTCATGTGACCAGAGTATAGTTGAGAGGGGAGGGTCGACATCTTCAGATGACCAGAGTATAGTTGAGAGGGGAGGGTCGACATCTTCAGGTGACCAGAGTATAGTTGAGAGGGGAGGGTCAACATCTTCAGGTGACCAGAGTATAGTTGAGAGGGGAGGGTCGACATCTTCAGATGACCAGAGTATAGTTTGAGAGGGGAGGGTCGACATCTTCAGATGACCAGAGTATAGTTGAGAGGGGAGGGTCGACATCTTCAGGTGACCAGAGTATAGTTGAGAGGGGAGGGTCAACATCTTCAGGTGACCAGAGTATAGTTCAGAGGGGAGGGTCGACATCTTCAGGTGACCAGAGTATAGAAACACTCCACATGTTACATTTATCTTGTCAGTCAAAATTAGTTTAGTTTTTTAAGCAATTATTCTAAATTTCCCGATAACATATAAAGGCAACATTATACAAGTGACAAATTTATAAATAATATTGAGCCAGTGTGCTTCCGTTAGCCCTTTTATGGGGTAGTTCCTCGACCTTTTGTGTACCATATGCTCGTCTGCTGCCATCCTCACCCTGCATTTTGGCTGCATAAAAAACTAGCCATTTCGGCGTCAAAATTAAATTACGTTGAATGGAAGGAAGATTGTAGCAGAAAGCTGTTTAAGATTGAATAAAAAAATATCAGTCCATGAGTTGATCTTTTACTACGAGTTGACAAAAACCATAAGTTTAACAAGCGTTAAATGTGACGTTTGTTGAAGTTAAACTTATTCAGGAAGTCGACGAATTATTTTACAGTGAAATAAAATTTGAACAGTGGTTCTGTGGGCAAAAAAAAAAAAAAAGCTGTAGACACGAGGTCTGGTCATGTACTCGGCCGCGGGGGCGCTGACCCCTGAAACGCCCTCCAGGTATACTCCAGGTAGACGTGCATTGTTGTTAACTTATTTATATGTAATTTAGTGTAACCCAATAAAGTCAGCGTGACTTAGTTCCTCCTGGGTTTGTTTACTACCCAGATGAATAAGACAGCCAGTGTAGGTACTGGTTCAGTGAGGCAGGTACAGCGTGAAGCAACACTGAGGTAGGTGTGTGTATGTGGAGGTGTGAGAGTACGTACAGACCAACATGGACGACGCTACGTCGCTTCTTTCACACTCAACGCCTCACCCTGGCGTGAAATTGGTGGCGGGTGTCGCCATCTTGTGTTACTTTGGGGGAAGCGAGGGGCCAATCAGCGCTGAGGGCTGGGGGCCAGAAGGGGACCTCACCCACCCCTCAAAACCTGCTCCACACATTTCTCCCCTCACCCCCTCCCTTTCCTCCCTCCCTTCCGCTTCCCTGCTATCCCCCACCTCCATTCCTCCTTTGCCTTCCACTTCTCCATCTCAGACTCCCCGTCTCTTGCTCCCTTCCTCCTTCCTTTCCCCACTTAACTCTCCTCTCTTCCCTTTCCTTCCCCCTCCTACTTATCACCACACACCCCCGCCTTCCCACTTCTTCCTTCTTTGATTCTGTCCCTTCCCTTCTTTCTTTCTCTCACTTCTTCTTACACTTCCTCTCCCTGGTCTCCTTCAGATATATTTTTTGCAATGTTGGCCTGCACACCACTGCCACGGTATCAAGTTAGGCTAAACAGGTTTCAACCCCTGTGTTACCTGAGTGTTGGTGTGCTACATAGCAACACCTGTGCTACCTGAGTGTTGGTGTGCTACATAGCAACACCTGTGTTACCTGAGTGTTGGTGTGCTACATAGCAACCCCTGTGCTACCTGAGTGTTGGTGTGCTACATAGCAACACCTGTGCTACCTGAGTGTTGGTGTGCTACATAGCAACACCTGTGTTACCTGAGTGTTGGTGTGCTACATAGCAACCCCTGTGCTACCTGAGTGTTGGTGTGCTACATAGCAACACCTGTGCTACCTGAGTGTTGGTGTGCTACATAGCAACACCTGTGTTACCTGAGTGTTGGTGTGCTACATAGCAACCCCTGTGCTACCTGAGTGTTGGTGTGCTACATAGCAACACCTGTGCTACCTGAGTGTTGGTGTGCTACATAGCAACACCTGTGTTACCTGAGTGTTGGTGTGCTACATAGCAACACCTGTGTTACCTGAGTGTTGGTGTGCTACATAGCAAATTTAATATCTAAGTCTGACACGCATGCCATTTTTCGTATTACTGCCACAAATTTAAAGGCTACTGAAATTCATTCTCTCTCTCTCTCTCTCTCTCTCTCTCTCTCTCTCTCTCTCTCTCTCTCTCTCTCTCTCTCTCTCTCTCTCTCTCACCTGTTTCCCTCCGCTGGGTACACCAGTGAGTTAGGTTAGGTAAGGTTCATCAGGAAACAGGACAAGTTTTTCCTGACGCAGGTCATAGTCAGATGATGACCCGCAGCTGGAGCTCTTGGTCACGTGACCGAGGCAAAGCGGTGAGTTGACCGTCTTGTGGTTTAACACCCCGGGTGCATTTGAAAGTTGACTAGCCTGTGCTGTGTTAGGCTTTTTTTGTCTCTAGTGACCAGAAAAAAAATCTCAGGAAAATTACTTATGTTACACTTTGTAGTTATTCTTTTTATTTTCGTGATGGAAGGATGGGGGTTTGATCCGAGTGTTCAGTTGATCCTGCAGGAATATTAAGAGGTAGGTCTTATAGGGAAATATTGCAAAATCTTGTTGTCATGACTTTGGACGAAGAGGAAACATAATCACGACGTAGAAAATATTCCACTGGATAGCCAAGGCGGGCAAGGATAGGTCTGTTTTACATTGAAGGATGCAGGGCCAGTGTTGAAGGATAGATACTGGTGCTACCTGGAGTCTACCTGGAGGGTATTCCGGGGATCAACGTCCCCGCGGCCCGGTCCATGACCAAACCTCTCGGTGGATCAAGGCCTGATCAACTAGGCTGTTACTGCTAGCCGCACGTAGTCCAACGTACGAACCACAGCCTGGCTGATCCGGCACTGACCTGAGGTATCTGTCCAGCTCTCTCTTGAACACAATCAGGGGTTTATTGGTAATTCCCCTTATAACTGGTGGGAGGCTGTTGAAGTCTTGGTCCCCGGACACTCGTAGGGAATTATTTGTGTGTGCAGATTAGATGCCAGTTCCTCTAGGATTTTCCTCGTGTAGATTATGATGAATCTCAAGTGCTTCCAAGCGTTCCCAGTAGTTAAGGTGTTTGAAGGAGCTTATACGTGCAGTAAAGGTTCTCTGTACATCCTCTAGATCTGAGATTTCACCTACTTTGAATGGAGATGTTAATGCATAGCAATATTCCAGCAAAGTAAGCTTTCTGACAACGATTGCTGGGTAAAGCTTTATCATATCATGCTGCTTGACATGATAAACCCCTCATTGGAGGTTCCTTGACGCTGGTTAGGGGCTCTTGATCTAGGGAATTGGATCTGTGCTCCAGTTACCTGAATTAAGTCTGAACCTCACAAGCACTGTATAATCCTACGGGTTGAGTGCTCCCCCGTGTCTGTGTCTTGACCTAAATGAGTCTTAGAGACCCTAATATTATTGCTGTAAGGAGTGGAAAGAGCTTCAATTTTAGATTTTGCCTCCGAAACTGCTAGTTTATTGTGCACTCCGTATCCAGTGACCCCGTATTTGGTGTTCCTTTGCCAATCTGCCGGGTCACCATCTGAAAAAGACCCGGGCCGGGACAAGATCGGCGAGCCTACTCCAAGACCCGGGCCGGGACAAGATCGGCGAGCCTACTCCAATTTGCCACTCTGAAACGTCTGCCTTACAATCACCCACTGTCGCACCTTGCACTCCTGCTTGACCCATTCTTTTTATGAATCAATTTCTGGTGTCAGATGCTTTCCTGCAGCCCAGGAATATGCAGTGGATCCATCCTTGACTTATATTTGCTTGATCTCTAATTATTTTCGTCATAGAACTCTGGTAGGCTCGTGAGATATTTCTCAACCTCCTTAAATTCATACTAATTTCCTGTAAAAAAAAAACTTTTTTCTACGCTTTCAACCAGCCTCTTGATGACGATATATTCAGTACTCTGGAGAGTATACATGTCAGTGATGATGGACTGTAATTTAGCGCTTCTTGCCTGTTTCTCTGCCTGTATAGTGAGATTACATATGAGGCCTTCCATCTGTCCCTCTCCACTGGCTTGCTCTCTGTCATCTCTAAAGATTCATACAACTCTTCTCCTTTCGATAGCCATGGTGATGTTTTGTCAGGACTCATGGCTTCTGACGTGTCCAGCACTTTTACCGTGTGTGTGTGTGTGTGTGTGTGTGTGTGTGTGTGTGTGTGTGCGTGCGTGCGCACAGACTCGTCTAATTGTGGTTGCATGGGTCAAGTCATTGCTCCTGATAGCTACTGATTCTAACATGCTTATTGGAGAAGCCAGATACTGATAGTCAAAAATCCGGATTCCATCACACATTGGATTACTCTTTTCATGATAAAGTTGATAGGCTAGCCAAGGAAAGTACCCAGAAGAAAAATGTAGAGTATAATTTTGGTGCGTCTGTGTTTAGCATTAGGAATAATATTAGGACAGAGGTAAATAATGAAACTTGTTATATGAATGAAGTTAGAAGCTTGAGTAATCTATCATCCACTGTGATAACGTGAACATAAACAAGTGCATTTATGGGATAACTTTCAGTGTAAACAGACTGTGTAGTAGCCAACACCAGACTTGGTACAAGTGCTTCAGGAAGTCTGGCAGACACACACACATGGTGATCAAACTAAATGCAATATGGCCAACCCTATGGTCACTATCTTGAACACTGTGCTTAATTGTCCATTTATTGAGGAATATAGATAGATAATACAGATGTACCAAGATATCTTATTAATGTAAATAAGATACCACACATATTAAGCAAGTTTCTAAATTTGCATGTAACAAATAAGTTAAATGTTGATATAAATCCAAATGTACTCCTGTTAACCTTTTTGGGCCTAGTTCCTAGGCCTTTTGTATATCCAAATGCTACCATCCACAGGATGGATATGAGGTGCACAATAAACTCGTTTCAGGGGCAAAATATAAAAAAAAACTAATCTCTCGTATATTTTTTTTTGTTTCAGGTAAGAGTGTGAGCCGAGGAATGTGAGACAGTGTGAGGGACCACCTGGCGCGTGAGGTAGTGTGAGGGACCACCTGGCACGTGAGGTAGTGTGAGGGACCACCTGGCGCGTGAGGTAGTGTGAGGGACCGCCTGGCGCGTGAGGTAGTGTGAGGGACCACCTGGCGCGTGAGGTAGTGTGGGGGACCACCTGGCGTGTGAGGTAGTGTGGGGGACCACCTGGCGCGTGAGGTAGTGTGGGGAACCACCTGGCGCGTGAGGTAGTGTGGGGGACCACCTGGTGCGTGAGGTAGTGTGGGGGACCACCTGGCGCGTGAGGTAGGGTGAGGGGACCGCCTGGCGCGTGAGATAGTGTGAGGGACCACCTGGCGCGTGAGGTAGTGTGAGGGACCACCTGGCGCGTGAGGTAGTGTGAGGGACCACCTGGCGCGTGAGGTAGAGTGAGGGGACCACCTGACGTGTGAGGGACCGCCTGGCGCGTGAGGTAGTGTGAGGGACCGCCTGGCGCGTGAGGTAGTGTGAGGGGACCACCTGGCGCGTGAGGTCGTGTGAGGGGACCACCTGGCGCGTGAGGTAGTGTGAGGGACCACCTGGCGCGTGAGGTAGTGTGAGGGACCGCCTGGCGCGTGAGGTAGTGTGAGGGGACCACCTGGCGCGTGAGGTAGTGTGAGGGGACCACCTGGCGCGTGAGGTAGTGTGAGGGACCGCCTGGCGCGTGAGGTAGTGTGAGGGGACCACCTGGCGCGTGAGGTAGTGTGAGGGGACCACCTGGCGCGTGAGGTAGTGTGAGGGACCACCTGGCGCGTGAGGTAGTGTGGGGGACCACCTGGCGCGTGAGGTAGTGTGAGGGGACCACCTGGCGCGTGAGGTAGTGTGAGGGACCACCTGGCGCGTGAGGTAGTGTGAGGGGACCACCTGGCACGTGAGGTAGTGTGAGGGACCACCTGGCACGTGAGGTAGTGTGGGGGACCACCTGGCGCGTGAGGTAGTGTGGGGGACCACCTGGCACGTGAGGTAATGTGAGGGACCACCTGGCACGTGAGGTAATGTGAGGGACCACCTGGCACGTGAGGTAGTGTGGGAGACCACCTGGCGCGTGAGGTAGTGTGGGGGACCACCTGGCACGTGAGGTAGTGTAGGGGACCACCTGGCGCGTGAGGTAGTGTGGGGGCCACCTGGCGCGTGAGGTAGTGTGAGGGACCACCTGGCACGTGAGGTAGTGTGAGGGACCACCTGGCACGTGAGGTAGTGTGGGGGACCACCTGGCACGTGAGGTAGTGTGGGGGACCACCTGGCACGTAAGGTAGTGTGGGGGACCACCTGGCACGTGAGGTAGTGTGGGGGACCACCTGGCACGTGAGGTAGTGTGGGGGACCACCTGGCACGTGAGGTAGTGTGAGGGACCACCTGGCGCGTGAGGTAGTGTGGGGGGACCACCTGGCGCGTGAGGTAGTGTGGGGGACCACCTGGCGCGTGAGGTAGTGTGGGGGCCACCTGGCGCGTGAGGTAGTGTGAGGGACCACCTGGCGCGTGAGGTAGTGAGGGACCACCTGGTGCGTGAGGTAGTGTTGGGGCCACCTGGCGCGTGAGGTAGTGTGAGGGACCACCTGGCACGTGAGGTAGTGTAGGGGCCACCTGGCGTGTGAGGTAGTGTTGGGGCCACCTGGCGCGTGAGGTAGTGAGGGACCAACTGGCGCCTGAGGTAGTGTTGGGGCCACCTGACACGTGAGGTTGTGTGAGGGACCACCTGGTGCGTGAGGTAGTGTGAGGGACCACCTGGTGCGTGAGGTAGTGAGGGACCACCTGGTGCATGAGGTAGTGTGAGGGACCACCTGGCGCGTGAGGTAGTGTGAGGGGACCACCTGGCGCGTGAGGTAGTGTGGGGGACCACCTGGCGCGTGAGGTAGTGTGGGGGACCACCTGGCGCGTGAGGTAGTGTGAGAGGACCACCTGACGTGTGAGGTAGTGTGGGGGACCACCTGGCGCGTGAGGTAGCGTGGGGGACTATCTAGCCCTTGAGGCTGAGCGAGAGGTACAGTGTGAGGAGGGACCACCTGGCACTTGAGGCTGAGTGTCAGCTGCTGTATGAGGGGACCACCTGGCGCTTAAGGTCAAGGTAGTAGTACCCTCACATAACACTTGAGGTATCCACTGACAACTTGAAACACGAGTATGACATCCTTCCTGCTGCCTTCCCACCCTTCCTGCTGCCTTCCCACCCTTCCTGCTGCCTTCCCACCCTTCCTGCTGCCTTCCCACCCTTCCTGCTGCCTTCCCACCCTTCCTGCTGCCTTCCTTCCCTTCCTGCTGCCTTCCCACCCTTCCTGCTGCCTTCCCTCCCTTCCTCCTGCCTTCCCAACTTTCCTGCTGCCTTCCCACCCTTCCTGCTGCCTTCCCACCCTTCCTGCTGCCTTCCCTCCCTTTCTGCTGCCTTCCCACCCTTCCTGCTGCCTTCCCACCCTTCCTGCTGCCTTCCCTCCCTTCCTGCTGCCTCCCCACCCTTCCTGCTGCCTCCCCACCCTTCCTGCTGCCTCCCCACCCTTCCTGCTGCCTTCCCATCCTTCCTGCTGCCTTCCCTCCCTTCCTGTTACCTTCCCACCCTTCATGCTGCCTTCCCACCCTTCGTGCTGCCTTCCCACCCTTCCTGCTGCCTTCCCACCCTCCCTGCTACCTTCCCACCCTCCCTGCTACCCTACCATCCTTCCTGCTTCCTTCCCACCTTTCTTGCTGCTCTCCCTTTCTTCCTGCTGCCTTCCCTCCCTTCCTGTTGCCTGCGCACCCTTTCTGCTGCCTTCCCACTGCCTGTTCACTCCTTCCCGCTGCCTTTCCACCTTTTCTGCTACCTTCCCACTGCCTTCTTACCCTCATGTTGCTTTTCCGCTGCCCCTTCAATCTTTCCTGCTGCACTCCACCCTTCTTGAGAATGCCTCATACGATCGGGTTCAAATTTTCCACACTGATCGACTTACCAAACTGGTGTATTAAACTTACAAAGTTCGTGTTTTAAACTTACAAAGCTGGTGTATTAAACTTACAAAGCTGGTGTTTTAAACTTACAAAGCTGGTGTTTTAAACTTACAAAGCTGGTGTATTAAACTTACAAAGCTGGTGTATTAAACTTACAAAGCTGGTGTTTTAAACTTACAAAGCTGGTGTTTTAAACTTACAAAGCTGGTGTTTTAAACTTACAAAGCTGGTGTTTTAAACTTACAAAGCTGGTGTTTTAAACTTACAAAGCTGGTGTTTTAAACTTACAAAGCTGGTGTATTAAACTTACAAAGCTGGTGTATTAAACTTACAAAGCTGGTGTATTAAACTTACAAAGCTGGTGTATTAAACTTACAAAGCTGGTGTATTAAACTTACAAAGCTGGTGTATTAAACTTACAAAGCTGGCGTATTTAACATACAGAGCTGGTACATTTAAGGGTTGAAGTGATTTAGGGTTGCATAGGTGCCCGTTTACCATTTTTATTGAAACTTTGGTAGTAGCTACCATACGATAACTTGCTAATTCTCTGAGACATCACGGTAAACAGGGGTTTCCCTTTCCACCCTCACTCACCAAAAAAGGGACACTTTCTTAAAACTCTCCCTTCATTTTTATATATAAAGGCACTAACCACTTGAGACAATTGTTCATAATTCCACTTAAACAGTTATGTTGAGAACACACTCAAACCAATCGAACACAGAGTAGTGGTAAACAGAGTTAAATCATAAGCTGCCATAGTGAAGAGCTCTGTTCCACAAGGCACAGTACTCGCCCCTATCCTGTTCTTCATTCTCATATCAGACATAGAAAGAGGTGTAAACCATAGCACTATCATCCTTTGCAGACGATACTAGGATCTGCACGAGTGTGTCATCCATTGAGGACACGGCAAATCTCCAAGAAGATACAAACCAAGTTTTCCAGTGCGCAACGGAGAACAATATGATGTACAGTGAAGACAAATTCCAACTCCTCCGTCATGGAAAACTGGAGGAAATAATAACTAGGACTGAGTATACTACAAACTCAAATTACACAATAGAGAGGAAAAGCAGTGTGTAGGACCTGGAAGTGGTAATATCCGAAGACTTCACCTTCAAGGACCACAACAGGCGAGAGAGAGATATCATAATCTACACCTGGAAGATTCTGGAGGGGCTGGACCCTAACCTTCACACAGAAATTACTCCCTACGAAAGCAAAAAGACTTGGCAGGCGATGTAACATACCCCCAGTGAAAAGTAGGGGCGTCACTTGTATACTAAGAGAAAACACAAAGTGTCCGGGGCCCTAGACTGTTCAACAGTCTCCCACCAGCCATAAGGGGAATTACCAATAGACCCCTGGTTGTCTTCAAGAGGGAGCTGGACAGATACCTAAAGTCAGTGCCAGATCAGTCGGGCTGTGGTTCGTACGTTGGACTACGTGCAGCCAGCAGTAACGGCCTCGTTGATCAGGCCCTGATCCACCAGGAGGCCTTGTCATGGATCAGGCCGCGGGGGTGTTGATCCCCGGAATGCCCTCCAGGTAGAAACGCTGAAATTTAATGTAAAAGCGTAGAATTACACTTTGACATATACACACTTTTTGAGAGAGACATCTCAGGAAGATTAATATTAATAACAAGGGAGATTGAAATTACAGAAAGTAATAATGCAATGCGTATTAGACTGAAATCTCAGAGTGAAACTGAGTTCAGTCTCCACTAGCAACTCACACCTCCAGCCTCCAGCTTTACAGGAAGATTCGGCCAGATAGAGATGAGCAACCCAACCTTCCAGCCATGCTGGAATGTTGGGTTCCTACCCTACAAGTCATTACACAAACCTGTTAACCTACAAGTGTAAAGTAAAAGGACACAGGTGCAACTATTGTGACATTTTTATTGTGGCAACGTTTCGCTCTCTAGGAGCTTTGTCAATCCGTTACAAACAGTACAACATCGAAATTGTGTACAACACAGAAATTCCACCAATCATCTCATGAAATTCAGGGACGCCCAATTAGTGATCAAAGAAACTAATTTCCGCAAACGCAAGTGTCTTGAATCGTCACTAATAGCTGTTTCTAATACAATTAAACAACACAAAGGCAGCTTCACCATCTCTGAAGTCTTAGCAAGACTCCTCCTGAAAGCAGTAAACCCTGCCATCACGTAGTCTCTCCTGTTAATACTACACAAGCACATTGCATTGAAACAGGCCTTCTCTATCCAGCCTCCAAGAAATATTTGTCTAACCTATTTTTATGTTACCCAAGTTATAGTTTTTATATTCTTTTACTCTCGTGCGAGTTAATTGTTCTAACATATTGTACTACTACCACTACTACTACTGCTACTAGACATACAGTTGTTAAACTCTTCGTGTAGTAACAACTGAACAAGGCTGTCATAGTTACATTTCGCAGACCTACACCACCTCTCAAATGCAACTTTTTTCTCACGAGCAAACTCTACACAAGTTTTATCTCGTCGTCGTTGTAACGTACGAAATGCGCTTTGATAACTTACAGGTAACAAGTTATACGTCTCTAGAGTAGTTTGCTTGACAACATCATAACTAATGTACTGGGCAAATGGTAAAGCAGCAGTACAAGTTTGAGCTCTTCTTGTCAAAGCTGTGTGCAACAAGGTAGCCCAGTGCTTACGTGGCCAGTTCATAGCACATGCCTGGTTCTCAAACGCATCAAAATAGGTGTCTAAGTCACTTTCAAAAACTTAGGAACCATGGATACAGTTTTCTGCACATTAAATGTGTCCTGTGATCTATCAGTCTGTTGTCTTCCGAGACGAACATTTTCTCTCTGGAAATCTTCTTCGTTCAATTTCCTCTGTGCCTCTGTTTGTGCAGTCTGCAACATAATGAGACGTTCAGACCTCTCAAACTGTTCCTGAGAGAGAGGACCAGTAGGTAACGGAGGAGCAAGGAATCTAACGAATGAGTTTGGACTGTCCTTAGGTCGGACACCTCGTCCAGCCGTCTCGAGAGTCTGGATCTGGTCTAGGATAAGTAGATACAGGTGTAGTATACACAGTACTATCATGAGGCTGAGTCATACTACCAGCTACACTCTGTTCTACTGTGTCAGTGAGTCGGGAAGGTGTGAGTGAGAATGGAATTTCACTAGGCTCAGACACTTCTGCCATAGTTGCTCTTTCTTCTACGTCATCAAATACTCATACTTCCTAATTGTGACACTAAGCTTTCTGAATCTGAATCATAATCAGACATCTCTGTATGAGCAGGAAACAATATATCTTTAATTAACGCTCTGACAGTTTCTGCGGTGTAATTCCTGTTATACGTCACACCGAGATATTTGGCTACTCGCCAACACGTCTGAAGTTTTAATGTACTCAACTCAGACAAAGTCAGAGTATCAATTAACTGTTTCACTTTGGCATACATCACGAAAATAAATGTACTACGAGAGAGTGATTATGGGAAACTATAATACTAATAGGAATTTTAGTGTTAGTTGTCTTAGAGCTAGAGCTCATAAACAGTATTTCCATCTCCTTGGATCAAGAGACTCAGTCAGGTACATACATCCACCTAGTGTGTTATACAAGACTAAACTCAGTCTTCAGATTAGGAAAATACTCAGTGTTTGATCATAGTTACTAGTATGTCAAACTGTACAATTTCTCCAACACCTTGGATCAAGAGCCTCCTGGACAGGCCCCCATTTGTTACAAAAAACGCGATTCTAAAAGCTTAGAGATCTCCAGTGAATACTAGAAAGGACTGCCCTTCTAGCATTCAGCACTAATAAGAATTATTAGTGCTTCAGGATAACAACTGGTAGGCTACTAACTAGAGAAATTAAAATTTAATAAATTTATTAATCATAGTCTAGAGGTATATTATCAAATTAAATTAATCACAGTAATCAAAATAATATTAATCACTTCTCTCGTGTATAATATTATTGTGCTTAAAGCACATATCACATTTATAATTCTTAAGTACCGTCTGGTACATTAACAATAAGATATTACAAATATGTACAAGTGTGTGTAAGTGCTCTAAGTAGTTCACTGTCTCACGACTCAACTAGACTTAAACAATTCTCGGCTCACGAAATCATAATGACACGATTGCAAACAAACCATACCCCTGCCGGGATTGAACCCGCGGTCAGAGAGAGTCAAAACTTCTCTGACCGCGGGTTCAATCCCGGCCGGGGTATGGTTTGTTTGCAATCGTGTCATTACGATTTTGTGAGTCATGTTGACGGCAGTGAAGGGACTTGAGCTAGAGTTCGTTACGGCCACGCTAGCTGGAGATTCGTCTGTGAAAACTTGCATTTGTGGTCACAGTGGTGCTATGCTAACCTTCCTATGGTGTAGAAATATACCTAGTTGGACGAATCTTATTTTGGCTAGCTGGTCTAGTGGCTCATGCGACAGGCTGGAGTTTTGAGACTCTCTGACCGCGGGTTCAATCCCGGCCGGGGTATGGTTTACTTAAACAAGTGACTGACAAAGTTCTCTCATAAACTAACTTCTTGACCAACTGGCAATCAGAACAGTCTGCTTGAACAATAAAAAAGAATGCTAAGTCCAATAGCAATATAACAAGCAACTGCGACACAGAATCAGGAACAAGGAGATAATATAACGACAGCTAGTAGGGACCATCAGCAGATCCTCCACAAAAGTCACAAAACTCCCATAATGCTGAATCTAAGTTCAGCATAAGAAAATCCCCGACTTTGACAGTACACAGATACCAGTACAAGTTAGGTCAGAAGCTACAGCTCAGGACCTGAGTTGCTCGGAGTGTCTAAGAGACAACCTCAGTACAATGTCGAAAATCACTAAGTCTATACAATGTTCTGTGAAGTAACAACAATAAGAAAGACGATCTTCCAACAAGAGCCAATAAGGGAGATTTAGGCACTTGTCAGGAATACGTCCAACCACCATGCGAGTCTAGACCAGACTGAATACTTCAGGCGAGATGAGAACACCCCCCCTCGATCACGTGATAGCTCCGTGGACAGCTGCTGCTCAGCAACAACGAGAAGCCAGCAGAGTAACGAGCAAAGAGCGATAATTACAGTAGTTAGACAATCAAGACTTGAACTTTGAGCATATAATATATGTGTTACATCCTACCTAACAACATAACTAAGTCAAATAATAATATAAAGCAATACATTTACGATTTAGCTATTATCGCAAATATAAGCAATATAAAATTATATGAAAAGGTAATATACATATAATATATATATACATAATATACATTGTAACCTATTCAGGGGTTGCAACATACTACAACTTACCTCACTGCTACTACTACCACTAGTGTTACACCTCAGTCTGAGCCTATATATACTCTGTGTCCATGTACTGTTTCTAAAGGCTTGACAAAGCTCCTGCAGAGCGAAACGTTGCCACAAAAATGTCACATTAGATGCACTTGTGTTCTTTTACTTTACACATTGTCGGTAATTCTACCAACTTTATTATAACCTACAAGTCATTGTACATAGCTGGAGACAGACCCTCAGGCCTTCTCCAGCGAAGGCTTGCTACTGAGACTACTACTCTTTGCCTTATAAAGGTCAGCATCCATTTTTCTAATTGGAACTCCATCATGAACTCCCTCAAAGAAACGAGTGTCTCGCCCCCATACCCAGGATGAAGGAATTACCAGCTGACTGGGACGACTAAGAAATTGTAGACAGTCTCCATTTCGCACAGTGTCTCATTTGATTAGTATCAGTCGTCAGTGCTAATATTGAACTGCATTAGAAACATATGCCACACACTGTAAGATTTCTTTATCACGCACTGAGGTAGCAAGGACTGTGTGGGATACGGAGATACCTTTCTGGACTGGTGTAGTGAAAGTAAAAGAACTCATTCACATCTTTATTGTTCTATAACGTTAAGTTAACATTGTAGATGAATGGTTCAGAGAACCGACAAGTTGATAAATTAGACACATGTACAACTCTTGGGTATCTTTATTAAGGAAACGTTTCGCCACACAGTGGCTTCATCAGTCCATACAAAGGAGAATCGTGACATTCGTTAACATTTTGACAATTAACATTATTAAATAAAAAGGCGAGCTTTGGACACACACTTCCAGGGCAGTACAAAAAATAATCAATGGCAAAATAATTATCATAGAAGCATGATCGATTAAATTATTTCTGGAACTTCATTACTTGTAATTAATATTTCAAGAAATATTTGTTTATAATTGATATAAATACTCCAGGCTTAATTAGTGCCACCTGTAATTATTGTATTATACTGAGCATCAATCAGTGTCCTCAGGTAATCCCTCCTACCTTCCACTTATTAGAGCCCCACACCACTCCCTCACCCCTCCATTACCAGGTTTGAATATCAAAACGGTATACAATACCGACAGGCTGGTAGGTAAGACACATAGGCAACAGTTAGGTAACTTTATTCCGAAACGTTTTGCCTACACAGTAGGCTTCTTCAGAGATTTGAAGACGTTCGTCTTCACATCTCTACTGCTCCTGCCTACTTTCTGTATTCGACTGAGGAAGCCTACTGTGTAGGCGAAACGTTTCGGAATAAAGTTGCCTAACTGTTGCCTATGTGTCTTATCTATTACCAGGTTTGCTCACCGCTCCCTCACCAGGCTTACTCACACCTCCCTCACCAGGCTTACTCACACCTCCCTCACCAGGCTTAGTCACACCTCCCTCACCAAGCTTACTCACACCTCCCTCACCAAGCTTTCTCACCCCTCTCTCACCAAGCATACTCACCCCTCTCACCAGGCTTACTCGCCCCTCTCACCAGGCTTACTCATCCCTCCATCACCAGGCTTACTCACCCCATCCTCACCCCACACACCAACCTTCCTCATCCCTCACAACAACCTTTATCGCTACTCACAACAACCTTCTTCACCCCTCGCACCAACCTTCCTCACCCCTCACACCGACTTTCCTCACCCCTCACACCAACGTTCCTCACCCCTCACACCAACCTTCCTCACCCCTCACGCCAACCTTCCTCACCCCTCACACCAGCATTCCTCACCCCTCACACCAGCATTCCTCACTCCTCACACCAACCTTCCTCACCCCTCACACCAGCATTCCTCACCCCTCACAACCTTCCTCACCCCTCACAACCTTCCTCACCCCTCACACCAACTTTCCTCACCCCTAACACTAGCATTCCTCACCCCTCACACTAGCATTCCTCACCCCTCACACCAACCTTCCTCACCCCTCACTCCAACCTTCCTCACCCCTCACACCAACCTTCCTCACCCCTCACACCAACCTTCCTCACCCCTCACACCCACCTTCCTCACCCCTCACACGAACCTTCCTCACCCCTAACACTAACCTTCCTCACCCCTCACACCAACCTTCCTCACCCCTCACAACAACCTTCCTCACCCCTCACAACAACCTTCCTCACCCCTAACACTAACCTTCCTCACCCCTCACACAAACGTTCCTCACCCATCACACCAACCTTCCTCACACCAACCTTCCTCGCCCCTCACACCAACCTTCCTCACCCCTCACACCAACCTTCCTCACCCCTCACAACAACCTTCCTCACCCCTCACAACAACCTTCCTCACCCCTAACACTAACCTTCCTCACCCCTCACACAAACGTTCCTCACCCATCACACCAACCTTCCTCACACCAACCTTCCTCACCCCTCACAACAACCTTCCTCACCCCTCACAACAACCTTCCTCACCCCTAACACTAACCTTCCTCACCCCTCACACAAACGTTCCTCACCCATCACACCAACATTCCTCACTCCTCACACCAACATTCCTCACTCCTCGCACCAACCCTAACTCCGATAGATTTCGAAAAAGCCATTGACAACATGCCCATGCACTCAGCCCCGGGCCCAGACTCGTGGAACTCTGTTTTCATTAAGAACTGCAAGAAACCCCTCTCGCATGCATTAAGTACACTGTGGAGGAGCAGCTTGGACATGGGTGAAATTCCAGTCACTTAAAACAACGGATATAGCCCCACTCCATTAAGGTGGCAGCAAAGCATTAGCTAAGAACTATAGACCAATAGCTCTGACGTCCCACATCATAAAAATCTTTGAAAGAGTGCTAAGAAGCAGGATTGCAAATCACCTGGATTCCCAAAATCTGCACAATCCAGGGCAACATGGGTTCAGGGCAGGTCGCTCCTGCCTCTCACAACTACTGGATCACTACGATATGGCCTTGGATGCACTGGAAGAAAATCAGAATGCAGATGTATTATACACAGACTTTGCAAAAGCATTTGACAGATGCGATCATGGCGTAATAGCCCATAAAATACGTGCTAAAGGAATAACTGGGAAAGTGGGGAGATGGATCTTCAACTTCCTAACAAATCGAACGCAAAGAGTAGTGGTCAACAGAGTTAAATCGGAGGCTGCCATAGTGAAGAACTCTGTTCCACAAGGCACAGTACTCGCCCCTATCTTATTCCTTATCCTCATATCAGACATAGATATATACACCACAGCACCGTATCATCCTTTGCGGATGATACTAGGATCTGCATGAGGCTGTCATCTGCTGAGGACGCGGTTAACCTCCAAGAAGATATAAACAAAGTTTTCCAGTGGGCAACGGTAAACAATATGATGTTCAATGAGGACAAATTCCAACTACTCCGATATGGAAAACTGGAGGAGATAATAACTAGAACAGAGTATACTACAGACTCTGGCAATACAATAGAGCGGAAAAATAATGTAAGGGACCTGGGAGTAGTAATGTCTGAGGATCTCACTTTCAAGGATCACAACAGTGCCACGATCGCACGTGCAAAGAAAATGATAGGATGGATAATGAGAACGTTCAAAACGAGAGATGCCAAGCCAATGATGATCCTTTTCAAATCACTTGTTCTCTCTAGGCTGGAATACTGCTGTACATTAACATCTCCATTCAAAGCAGGTGAAATTGCAGATCTAGAGAGTGTACAGAGCTCCTTTACTGCACGTATAAGTTCTGTCAAGCACCTTAACTACTGGGAACGCCTGGAAGCACTTGACTTGTACTCGTTGGAACGCAGGAGGGAGAGATATATCATAATCTACACTTGGAAAATCTTGGAAGGAATGGTCCCAAATTTGCACACACTAGCATTCCTCACCCCTCACACCAACCTTCCACTCCCCTCACACCAACCTTCCACTCCCCTCACACCAACCTTCCACTCCCCTCACACCAACTTTCCACTCCCCTCACACCAACCTTCCTCACCCCTCACGCCTGCATCCCTCACGCCAGCATCCCCCAACACTCACGCCAGCATCCCCCACCACTCACGTCAGCATCCTCCACCACTCACGCCAGCATCCCCCACCACTCACGTCAGCATCCTCCACCACTCACGCCAGCATCCTCCACCACTCACGCCAGCATCCTCCACCACTCACGCCAGCATCCTCCACCACTCACGCCAGCATCCCCCACCACTCACGTCAGCATCCTCCACCACTCACGCCAGCATCCCCCACCACTCACGTCAGCATCCTCCACCACTCACGCCAGCATCCTCCACCACTCACGCCAGCATCCCCCACCACTCACGTCAGCATCCTCCACCACTCACGTCAGCATCCTCCACCACTCACGCCAGCATCCTCCACCACTCACGCCAGCATCCCCCACCACTCACGTCAGCATCCTCCACCACTCACGTCAGCATCCTCCACCACTCACGCCAGCATCCTCCACCACTCACGCCAGCATCCTCCACCACTCACGCCAGCATCCCTCTCTATACTTTTTATTTTTTTGTCAATATATTAAGAATTTCTAAGTTTTAGTGAGTTACAAATCTAGCCTCACCTTCACTAATTTTATATTTTTTATTATATTGAAAGTTGTGTCTTGAGACAGTTTATAGTTGTCTTGAGACATTGTTTATAGTTGTGTTGAGGCATTATTTATAGTTGTCTTGAGACAGTTTATAGTTGTCTTGAGACGTTGTTTATAGTTGTCTTGAGACAGTTTATAGTTGTCTTGAGACATTGTTTATAGTTGTCTTGAGACAGTTTATAGTTGTCTTGAGACATTGTTTATAGTTGTCTTGAGACAGTTTATAGTTGTCTTGAGACGTTGTTTATAGTTGTCTTGAGACATTGTTTATAGTTGTCTTGAGACAGTTTATAGTTGTCTTGAGACGTTGTTTATAGTTGTCTTGAGACATTGTTTATAGTTGTCTTGAGACATTGTTTATAGTTGTCTTGAGGCATTGTTTATAGTTGTCTTGAGACAGTTTATAGTTGTCTTGAGACATTGTTTATAGTTGCCTTGAGACATTGTTTATAGTTATTTTAGACATTGTTTATAGTTATCTTGAGACAGTTTTTAGTTGTCTTGAGACATTGTTTTTAGTTATCTTGAGACAGTTTATAGTTGTCTTGAGACATTGTTTATAGTTATCTTGAGACAGTTTATAGTTGTCTTGAGACATTGTTTATAGTTATCTTGAGACATTGTTTATAGTTGTCTTGAGACATTGTTTATAGTTGTCTTGAGACATTGTTTATAGTTGTCTTGAGGCATTGTTTATAGTTGTGTTGAGACATTGTAGTTGTGTTGAGACATTGTTTATAGTTATCTTGAGACATTGTTTATAGTTGTCTTGAGACATTGTTTATAGTTGTCTTGAGGCATTGTTTATAGTTGTTGAGACATTGTTTATAGTTATCTTGAGACATTGTTTATAGTTGTCTTGAGGCATTGTTTATAGTTGTTGAGACATTGTTTATAGTTGTGTTGAGACATTGTTTATAGTTGTCTTGAGGCATTGTTTATAGTTGTGTTGAGACATTGTTTATAGTTGTGTTGAGACATTGTTTATAGTTGTGTTGAGACATTGTTTATAGTTGTGTTGAGTCATTGTTTATAGTTGTGTTGAGACATTGTTTATAGTTGTGTTGAGTCATTGTTTATAGTTGTGTTGAGACATTGTTTATAGTTGTCTTGAGACATTGTTTATAGTTGTCTTGAGACATTGTTTATAGTTGTCTTGAGACATTGTTTATAGTTGTCTTGAGACATTGTTTATAGTTGTCTTGAGACATTGTTAGACTACTTAATAACAGGGATAGTGAACGTCACTGTGTAATTACGAAAACTACAGAGGAAGCTAATCCTGAGCTTACCATGTTAAGACTGACGGGATGGGTAGCTGCTGCGGCTGTGGTCAGCAGTAATGCTGCTCACCTGACCTCACACCCACCCCCAAACACGAAGCTCTCCCCTCTAATCTCTCTGAAAGCTTTTTTAACGCTCTGATTCCTAGTAGTATTTCTGCCTTATAAGATTATTCCTCAGATTTGTGTCAGCAGTGATAAAATTATCAGGGATGAATTTATTTCACCTAATATTTGTTCACAATGGTTGAAAGTTTGAAGGCGATCGGATGAGGTACTCAGTATACACGTGTTAGAGAAGGTTGGTAGAACACAAGAACACTGTACCTAACACTGTGCCGGCTCTGACCTGAAGTCGTAAGGTATTTTAAGAGGTCAGTAAAGGCGTGAAAATTAGAAAAGCTATATAAACGCGAGTTTTCATTTAGTTTTCTCTCTTACATTGTTTAAAAATCTGTTCAGCCCTAAAAGGAAAAAATATTGATTTTGTGTTCTTTAAGGAAGTCCATAAAGCAGGCATTTGGCACCTATACAATCTAAATTCAATAAAAATATATTCCTAGTTAAGACACCAACTCTTTCAGAGTTTGGGGATCATCGGAAGAGACGAATGTTCTTTTACCTAACATATGTCGGTAATTCTACTAACATTATTAGGTAAAGCTATGCCGTTGAGGGTCATCCCTTCCAGGATGCTGCTGGGAATAGGTTCAACACCTTCGGCCGTAGGGTACCTGCACCTGCCAATTGTTCTATGAGTCTGGTGCCCTCTCTCTCCCCCCCCCCCAAAAAAAAATGGTACGAGTGGGGCTTTGTTACACAGAAAGGTGGGATAGCTGGGGACTAGAGCCTTGTGTAAGGGCAAAGGTAAAAGTTACACACATCTCAGGCATAAACAGGCCACCCAGGGCTATCCCAGTCAAAACAGAAAGCGCTAAACCAGTATTTGTTACTTCAATGGGTTGGTTAACAGAGGGTTAGGCAAAAATCCTAGTTAGGGAAATATATTTATTCAAGATAACACTATATACACACTCGAGAAATGAATGGATGTCTTGGGCAATTGGTATAAACTGCTGGCTAGACAGGTACTGCAAGGAACTTGCAATCCCATTCATTGATAACTGGGACCTATTCTTTGACAAACGTGATATGTATGCAAGGGATGGGGTTCATCTCTCTGAGGATGGAGTGGTTGCATTAGCCAATTCAATTGAGAGGGTAATTGATGACTTGTCTAGGAATTTAAACTGATAGATTATAGAGGTATGGGTGTTTGTGGGAAACAATCAGGCTGCAGCATTAGGGTTAAAAACAGCAGTTATTACCGGGATACCTCAGGGATATGTTTAAAAGACAATTTTCAAAATAAAGTTGCTAGTAACGGCAAATCAATCTCTTGCTACCCTCTACCCCCGTACTATCCCCTGCCCCGCTGTTTTCTGTAACCTGCTGATCATCCCCCCTCCCTTCTGCCATCCAATTCCCTTGCTTCCTTCCCTACCCTGCAGCGCTGTATAGCCCTTGTGGCTTAGCGCTTCTTTTTGATTATAATAATAATAATAACGGCAAATCAATTGATCAACAAACAAAGAGAGATAGTAGAGGGCAACGAGTGACTAGCTCCCTTAAAGTTTACTATACAAATAGTAGGAGTCTAAGAAATAAGATAGATGAGCTAAGATTACTTGCAAGTGTAGGTAATATAGATATTATTGGTATAACAGAGACCTGGTTCAACCTGAAAGATAGAGAAATGCCTTCTGAATGCAACATAAAGGGTTATAAACTATTCCACACTGACAGGGCCAAAAGGAAGGGTGGTGGGGTGGCGATGTATGTCAGAGAAAATTTAAATTGTTGTCTTAGACATGATATAAGATTAGAGACATCGAACACAGAATCTGTTTGGCTACAGTTTCTCGAGGGACATAACAAATTAATTTTGGGTGTGATTTATAGGCCCCCAAACCTTGATAGGGAGGGCAGTAAGTTGTTATTGGACGAAATTCATAAGGCATCTAGATATGAAAATGTTGTGATAATGGGAGATTTTAACTTTAGACAAATTGATTGGAACAATATGACAGGAAATCTTGAGTCTAGTGACTTTCTTGATACGGTTCAGGATTGCTTTTTAGAACAGGTTGTGACAGAACCAACTAGAGGAAACAATCTGCTTGACTTGGTTCTTGCCAACAAAGATTCACTAATTAATAATCTTGAGGTTAATGATGAGCTTGGGGAAAGTGATCACAAATCACTTAATTTTAATATATCATGGAATTGCCCAGATAACTATGGTCAGATCACTGACAGTGATAAGGATATGTGTGAAATTCTAAATACCTACTTCCTCTCATTTTTCACCCAGGAAAATACTAGCGATATTCCTGAAATAATAAATTATGTAGAACAGGACGATAATAAACTATGTACGATTGCAGTAACTAGTGACATGGTCCTCAGACAAATAGAGAAACTAAAACCTAACAAATCCCCAAGCCCTGATGAACTGTTTGCAAGGGTGTTAAAGGAATGTAAAGAGGAACTTAGCGTACCTTTGGCTAATCTTTTTAACATATCACTACAAATTGGCATAGTGCCTGATAAGTGGAAAATGGCAGATGTAATACCTATTTACGAGGCAGGTGACAGGGCCTTGGCTTCGAACTATAGACCAATAAGCCTTGCCTCCATAGTGGGAAAATTTATGGAATCAATTTCCGAAGCAATTTGTAGCCATCTTGACAGGCACAGATTGATTAATGATTCTCAACACGGTTTTACAAAGGGGCGTTCCTGTCTTACTAATTTACTAACTATTTTCACTAAGGTATTTGAGGAGGTAGATCATGGTAATGAATATGATATTGTGTATATGAACTTCAGTAAGGCTTTCGATAGAGTTCCACACCAGAGGCTATTGAGGAAACGTAAGGCACACGGAGTAGGAGGAGAAATTTTTTCCTGGGTAGAGGCACGGCTGACAAATAGACAGCAGAGAGTTTGCATAAATGGAGAGAAATCAGAATGGGGGCACGTCACAAGCGGTGTTCCTCAGGGGTCAGTGTTGGGCCCGTTGTTGTTCACAATTTACATAAACGACATAGATGAGGGAATAAATAGCGACATAAGCAAATTTGCCGATGACACCAAAATAGGCCGTCCAATTCATTCTAATGATGACACTAGAGCACTCCAGGATGATTTGAATAGACTGATGCAATGGTCGGAGAAGTGGCAGATGCAGTTTAATATTGATAAATGCAAAATTCTAAATGTTGGACAGGTAAATAACCATGCCACATATAAACTAAATGTGGATCTTAATACTACTGATTGCGAAAAGGATTTAGGGGTTCTGGTTAGCAGTAATTTAAAACCAAGACAACAGTGCATTAGTGTTCGCAATATATCTAACAGAATTCTTGGCTTCATATCTAGAAGTATAAATAATAGAAGCCCTCAGGGTGTTCTTCAACTCTATATATCCTTGGTTAGGCCTCATTTAGACTATGCTGCTCAGTTCTGGTCACCGTATTACAGAATGGATATAAATGCTCTGGAAAACGTACAGAGGAGGATGACAAAGTTGATCCCATGTATCAGAAATCTTCCCTATGAGGATAGACTGAGGGCCCTGAATCTGCACTCTCTTGAAAGGCGTAGAATTAGGGGGATATGATCGAGGTGTATAAATGGAAAACAGGAATAAATAAAGGGGATGTAAATAGCGTGCTGAAAATTTCCAGCCAAGACAGGACTCGCAGCAATGATTTCAAGTTGGAAAAATTCAGATTCAGAAAGGATATAGGAAAGCACTGGTTTGGTAATAGAGTTGTGGATGAGTGGAACAAACTCCCGAGTACAGTTATTCAGGCTGAAACGTTGTGTAGTTTTAAAAATAGGTTAGATAGATACATGAGTGGGTGTGGGTGGGTGTGAGTTGGACCTGACTAGCTTGTGCTGCTGGGTCTGGTACAGTGCTCCATCCTTGAGTGGGGATGACCAGACTGGGTAGGTCATTGGGATAATCCGGGGGGTGGGTCATTGGTCTATTCCGGGGGGGGGGGGGACATGGACCTGCTCCGCATGGGTCAGTAGGCCTGTTGCAGTGTTTTTTCTTATGTTCTTAAGTTTTGGTTCTAACTCAGTAATCTCTCCCTTAAGATATTCGTTCCTTAATGAGACGTATTCACGTATTGAAGCAGTTTGGTAAGCCTTTTTATTCTTCTGTATATTCTTTTATGTTGTCTATATTTGATTTTCTCTTAGGTTTTCATCAGTAGTACATATTTAATACAGATTTTGTATGATTTTGTTTTTAGCTTTTCCAAGTTCATGTTTTTCAGGGTCAGTCTGATAATTTGTTGTTAATTTTATCCCAGTCAATTCCGTGATTATTGAAGTTAAATTTACTGAACATCCGTTCTCATACACTATTACTGGAGTTTTCCCACCTCTGAATTATACTTGTTTGTGCTTCTGTGCTGTGATCACAATATACTTTTATTGCATTTGTAACTGTTATGTCTCTAATCAAATCCAGTATATTTTCATTTTTTATTGGTTTCTGTTATATGCTGGTTCCAAGTCAACTTTTCAAAGAGCGCCTTAAGGTCGTTGTTATGTACCTGTTGAGCTGGAGTACATCCAGGAACTATTTCTAGTGCAACGCTGTGATTTACCGTCTTCCTTATCATATTTAGGAATTTAAAATATCCAAGGAGAAGAATATTTGGTGTGGGGATTATAAAGGTCTACGAGGCAGCTACTGATCTTCCTTATCTGATTCGCGAACTCTCATCTGCTGCTAACGATGGTTTATATACAAGGATGATTACTAGACTTCTATTTTCTAGTTAAATACCTAGAGCTTCTACTGTATCATTTAATGAATTCAATAGTTCTCTGCTCCAAAATGTGTCTTCACACAGAATTCTACTCCTCCCTGCTACACATTTACTCTGTAAATATTGCAGATTTTATCATTACATCACCGTCCAAAACCATCTATGTTTCAGTAAATACTCCAAACATGGCATTTGCTTCTGTGAGAAGCCCATTAATATAGCTGTTATTTTTATTTGATTTCAAACTCTGAATGTTTGCAAACAAAAATAAAAATAAAAAAAAGGAAAAGGCAGGATTTACCATTCAGGATGTTTCGGTTTTGTGTGGGTTTCCTTAGTGCCACTGGTAAGGTACTACGTCGTATGGCACTTGATAAGTACATATCTTTACTTTGTGTGTACAAGTGGCTTGATTTGCCCCACTTCGGCGCAACTCTGCACCATCTGTTGTTTTTTTTTCTTGTTTGTTCCTCTTTTCTTCTTGTTCTGTTTTGTTATTTATCTTTGCCTAAAAATTTTGTTCACTTGTCCATACCCCTGCTTCCTCGGTAGCATCGTATTCCTTTCACATGGTAGTCTGGGCAATATCGATCATAACATTCTCTGAAAGGCACATGGAATAGGAGGAGAAATTTTTTCCTGGATAGAGGCATGGTTGACAAATAGGCAGCAGAGAGTTTGCATAAATGGGGAGAAATCAGAGTGGGGTTAGCGTCACAAGCGGTGTTCCACAGGGGTCAGTGTTGGGCCCCCTGTTGTTCACAATCTACATAAACGACATTGATGAGGGCATAAAGAGCGACATAGCAAGTTTGCCTGTGACACCAAAATAGGCCGTCGAATTCATCCTAATGAGGACATTAGAGTACTCCAGGAAGATTTGAGTAGACTGATGCAGTGGTCGGAGAGGTGGCAGATGCAGTTTAATTTAGACAAATGCAAAGTTCTAAATGTTGGACAGGACAATAACCATGCTACATATAAACTAAATGTAAATCTTAATATTACGGATTGCGAAAAAGATTTAGGAGTTCTGGTTAGCAGTAATCTGAAACCAAGACAACAGTGCATAAGTGTTCGCAATAAAGCTAATAGAATCCTTGGCTTCATATCAAGAAGCATAAATAATAGGAGTCCTCAGGTTGTTCAACTCTATCTACATCCTTGATTATGCTGCACAGTTTTGGTCACCGTATTATAGAATGGATATAAATGCTCTGGAAAATGTACAAAGGAGGATGACAAAGTTGATCCCATGTATCAGAAACCTTCCCTATGAGGATAGACTGAGGGCCCTGAATCTGCACTCTCTAGAAAGGCGTAGAATTAGGGGGGATATGATTGAGGTGTATAAATGGAAGACAATAATAAATAAAGGGGATGTAAATAGTGTACTGAAAATATCTAGCCTAGACAGGACTCGCAACAATAGTTTTAAGTTGGAAAAATTCAGATTCAGGAAGGATATAGGAAAGCACTGGTTTGGTAATAGAGTTGTGGATGAGTGGAACAAACTCCCGAGTACAGTTATAGAGGCCAGAACGTTGTATAGCTTTAAAAATAGGTTGGATAAATACATGAGTGGGTGTGAGTTGAACTTGATTAGCTTGTGCTACTAGGTCAGTTGCCGTGTTCCTCCCTTAAGTGAATGTGACCTCACCTGACTAGGTTGGGTGCATTGGTTTAAGCCAGTAGGAGACTTGGACCTGCCTCGCATGGGCCAGTAGGCCTTCTGCAGTGTTCCTTCGTTCTTATGTTCTTATGTAAACGCCCAAATAGCGGGCACAAGAAGCAGGCGGCTGGCGGTCCAGCAACCATAAACACTAGGCCTAGTCAGCGCCAGGCCTTCACTACTCCACTACCAACCCCATTTCTTATATCCTCACTCATCCCACAGCACCATGACCATGTCAGAGCCTAGGTGAGCATACACGTAAGCCGTAGAAGAGCCTATAGCTTGAGTTAGCTAAACAAAAGGAGTACACCATTACAAAACTTAGCTTAGATACACAGCATCTCCGACGCCAGCCTCCATGCCCTGCTGACCACGCGTGACCCCCCTGCCAAGCTTAGCCACGTACCCAAACACAGTTGGAAAATAAATCCCTGGCAGGATTTCTTTATAATTACAGTTAGAGTACTTTACAGTGCCCCCAAATGCACATTATGAATTATAAAATTAGGCTTTACAATTCTAACATTCATACTATTATGACACACTTCTCTACTGTATATACATTACAGTGTCATGCAGAACCCTGCATAACAGGCTTGAACTCTCGGCAAGCGAGTCGTAAAACTTCAGGCCAGCGCGTAAGCCATTCTGCCAGCTGGCTGCAGTGAGATTCGTCCAACTAGGTATATTGATGCACCATAGAGAGGTTAACATGGGTCCCACTGTGACCACAAATGCAAGTTTTTACAGATGAATCTCCCGCCAACGTGGCCGTGACGAGCTCTAGCTCAAGTCCCTTCAAGCCGTCATCATGACTCACGAAATCGTAATAACACGATTGCAAACACACCCGTATCGCGGCTTGTTTGCAATTGTGTCATTACAATTTGAAGATTCGAAACCTTCCTTATGAAGCTTCATGTTATGAGTGAAATAAAAACAAAGTTAGGCGAATAAAATTTTTTTGGCAATCACTTCGAGAATAATAAAAATAATTAAAAATAATAATTAACATTAAAATTACTACTAATAATAGTGCAGTCCAGAAACGATTAGTAAGTCCATAAATGATTAGCAAATCCCTAAATGGAAATTCGTTTGTGAAAGAGACGATTAATTCTTCTCTTGTTAGAGAGTGACTCCATAATGTTATGGGACGACAGAAGGCGAGGATTAAGCGCTTACACAGTAGGAACCGTGGCAGTGCATCATTAATTTTCATATGTCGCGTGCTGCCCTGGGAGTATGTGGCTCCCTTGGGCATGTAGGCGGGGCAGCAGCGGACAGATCACTGATGTACGTCCGTCTGGTGTACTTCCGTGTAGGGTGCGTCCGTCTGGCGTACAGAGTGGAGATGAAGTGTGAGCGGTTATGAGGATGGTGTACACACCCAGACAGCGCCCCACATGACCCCTGTCACAGCCTAACTTGCACATCCCGGACTAGCTGCAGAAGGGATTATGTTGCTGCTGCTGTTGCTGTCACTGCTGTTGCTGCTACTGATGCTGTCACTGCTGTTGCTGCTACTGATGCTGTTTTTGCTTCTGGTAGTCTATACTTTAGCTCATACTAACGAAGACTCATACAGACGAAGACTTGATACTGTTTCATTCCCACTCTCTAGGTTAGCTGTGAGTTCCAACCCACAGTGCTGTTTCTTCGTGTTCTTCCTTACTAACATGTAAAACACGAGCGTCTTAAGAAGACACTTATGTGTTCCTCAACTTGGCAGCATCGTATACCTGGTGTTGACCAACGACGGCATATATATATATATATATATATATATATATATATATATATATATATATATAAATATAATAGTGTGTGTGTTTGTCGTGCAGAATGGGTAAAACTGGTCGGTTAGCAAGAACTCATTTAAAATTAAGTCCTTTCAAAAATTTTGTCGTATGCGTTTAAATATATATTTTTTCATTTATGTTAATGTAAAAATTAATAATTTTGTACCAAAAGAATCTTAGAAAACTTACCTAACCATATTATAACAAGCGCAGTTTAATTTAGCCTAATCCAACAAAATAAATTTTAGGTAAGTTTACAATAATTCAATAATAAACAAAATGAAATATTTATTTTTTCGTTAGTTCAGAATTATTTTTGTGGAATTATTACATACAAATTTTCGCTTGGCTTATTCGGCAAGAAGAGCGTTGCTATTTAAGCCAAAAATCTCATGTTTTACCTATTCGACACGGTTATATATATATATATTATATATATATATATATATATATATATATATATATATATATATATATATATATAAACATTACGCAGTTTGAGTAAGAAATCCTTCAGAACCTTGTACACAACATACTATGTTAGGCCAGTCACTGAGTACGCGGCCCCAGCATGGAGCCCGCATACAAAATCCTAAGAGGGGTTGATAGGGCAGAGTCTGCAAAAAGAGGACCAGGATCAAGGGAACACAGATAGAAGCTGAAATTATTATTATAATCAATGGGAAGCGCTAAACCCGGAGGATTATACAGCGCCTGGGGGGGGGGAAGGCATTCAGGCTTAATTCGGGGAACTGGAGCACAGATCCAATTCCCTAAATCAAGAGCCCCTCACCAACATCAAGGAACCTTCCTTGAGGGGCTAGAAGCTGAAAACAGACGAGCCACAGGGATGGAATTAAGTACGTACGTGTTTAGCGGTGGTTGAAAAGTGGAATGACTTAGATGAGGCAGTGGTAGAGGCAAACTCATTACACAGTTTCAGGATTAGAAGTGATAAGGTCAAGAGTCCTGAAATCAGTGATTCAGTTATTCCGATTACCGTATTCTACGAGGCTGAGTCAACGCAAACAACTTGATACGTGAGCATATTACACACACACACACACACACACACACACACACACACAATTATTATTATTATTATATAAATTTTTTTTAAACACACTGGCCGATTCCCACCAAGGCAGGGTGGCCCGAAAAAGAAAAACTTTCACCATCATTCACTCCATCACTGTCTTGCCAGAAGGGTGCTTTACACTACAGTTTTGAAACTGCAACATTAACACCCCTCCTTCAGAGTGCAGACACTGTACTTCCCATCTCCAGGACTCGAGTCCGACCTGCCGGTTTCCCTGAGTCCCTTCATAAATGTTACTTTGCTCACACTCCAACAGCACGTCAAGTATTAAAAACCATTTGTCTCCATTCACTCCTATCAAACACGCTCACGCATGCTTGCTGGAAATCCAAGCCCCTCGCACACACAACCTCCTTTACCCCCTCCCTCCAACCTTTCCTAGGCCGACCCCTACTCCACCTTCCTTCCACTACAGATTGATACACTCTATTACAACCCAGGATTCCAAATGGCCTGTTACCCCGGGTGTAATGAGAGCAAAATAAACACTGAAAAAGTTTAGACTTGTATTATCCTTCACCAATTTAGAACAGCAATATGTACACTATGTACAGTGATAAGTATAGTGCACTCCACGGTAAGCAAAGCAGAAATAGAAGCCACAAGATAGCAGACCGTGCTTCAACCAGCTCTAGAATGGGAATGACAAGGGCAGACAGGAGAGCGGTACCCACATAACCTCTGCGATTGCCAAAACCATCTTCTTATTGGCTAGAACCTGGTCACTAGTTGAACGACGGGGCCCCATCATCAACTCTTAGCAACCTGGTTCGCTGGTTGGGGGAGATAGCCTGTAAATGAGGGTGTGTACATGCGCCGAATAAAGGTTACGTACTCTTTGCATGCCACACCCCCACCCCGAGAAGGCTCAGGATTAGGCTGCCACCTCCCAGTGGTAACCGTGCCGCCATGGCACAAAATAATGGGACCGCCTTTCCTCTCCACCATCCAACTCTTAGATAGAGCTCAGCTTTTCTCGTGACCAAAAGCCAAACCCTAAACTTAGAGTGAGACAGCAGTCAGACAGGCTAGCATAGGTCCAAGATACAGGCGGACGGTAGCCCGCATCCCCTCACTAAAAAAAACCCCACACCAAGGGATAAAAAAAAAAGAGCATGAAAAGGGGGTTACCACAAATAACATCCTAACCTAAATAAATAAAATTTTAGACTCTAGATAGTCTGCCAACATATTTTCTTTGCCGGCAATATATTTAATTGAAATATTATATGGCTGCAGCCTTAGCATCCAGCGCATAAGCCTTGTGTTGTGGTTCTTCATGGCTTGGAGATATACTAGAGGATTGTGATCACTGTAGACTGTGACCACCTGCGATCTCTGGCCCACGTAAACATCGAAATGCTCCAAAGCCAGTACCAGCGCGAGGGCTTCTTTTTCAATGGTAGAGTAAGCCCTCTGATGTGGCTGGAACTTGGCTGAAAAGTATGCTACAGGCTGCAACTCCTTGTTCCCGATTTGTAATGGTACTGCCCCAACCCCAGACTCGCAAGCATCAACCTGTAATGAAAAAGGTTTGGAGAAGTCTGGAGACAAGAGAATGGGTGCAGTACACAATAATCTTTTTGCTTTATTAAAAGCAGTGTTACAGTCTGAGGTCCAATTAAAGGGAACTTTGTAACTGGTAAGAGAGGTAAGAGGGGCTACAATATCTGAGAAATTCTTACAGAATCTTCTGTAAAATCCTATCATGCCTAGGAAACGTTGAAGAGATTTCCTATCATGAGGAACTGGATAATCTTTAATAGAAAGAACTTTAGCAAGTTTAGGTGCAACTTTACCACTACCTACTTCATGGCCTAGAAAAGTGACAGTGGCCTGGCCAAAGGAAGATTTAGATAAATTAACTGTTAAATGGGAACTCTTAAAGGTCTCAAACAGAGCCTTAAGTCTAAGTAGGTGTTGATCCCAAGTATCAGACACCACAACAATATCTAGGTACGCTGCCGTGCCTTCAAGTTCTTTAATAGCCTGATGGATAAGTTTCTGGAATGAAGAGGGGGAATTTTTCATTCCGAAGGGGGTAACTGTGTATTGATAATGACCTCCTGGAATTACGAAGGCAGAGATTTCCTTTGCCTTATCTGTCAAAGGTACCTGATAGTAGCCTTCAAGGAGATCTAACTTGGACACAAAAGTAGCCTTACCCACAAAGTCAATTACGTCATCCAGACGAGGAAGAGGGTAAGCATCTGTAATGGTGACCTCGTTCACCTTACGGTAGTCTGTACACGTACGAAACCCTCCATCAGCCTTCTTCACAAGGATGCACGGTGAAGCCCATGGACTAGAAGACTCCTCCACTAAACCATGCTTTAACAAAAATTCTACTTCCTGCTGAAGTAGCCTTTGCTTTTCAGGATTAGCTCTGTAGGGGGAGAGTTTAATTGGTTTAGAGTTTCCCACATCTACATCATGGTAACATAACGTACATTTTTTCGGCACATCCGAAAAAATATTAGGATATGACTGTAGAAGCTCAGTAAAATTTGTTGCTTGCATTTCAGATAATCCCTCCATTAAAGGGCTAGGATCCTTGAGGAGGACAGAATTTGAAAGTTTAATATTAATTTCAGAGATAGAGTGCAAAGAGTCAGAGTTGTCCTCAGAGGTAGAGGACAGAGTCATTACTGGGACTTTATCTGGTGTATGAAAGGCCTTTATTTGATTAATGTGGTAAGTTTTAGTTTTTGAGGTCTTACCAATGGGAGCTACCACATAATTTACATCAGATAATCTACTTACAATCTGCATAGGTCCCGTAAATCTAGCTTTCAAGGTGTGGCCAGGTATAAGTTCCTGCACCAACACCTTGTCTCCTGGATGGAAGGAGCAGAATTGTGCACTTCTGTCATACCTCTGTTTCATCTTGCTTTGAGCTGTCTTTAGGTTAGCCTTGGCTAACTGACGTGCCACCTGCAACCTTGAAGACGGATTGTAGAGTGTTGAGCTAACGTCTTCTCCCATCCATCCTTCTTTGAGCACCCGAAGAGGACCTCGTACATTGTGCCCAAAGATCAGCTCAAAAGAACTATACCCTGTAGACTCTTGCACCGTTTCTCGTACTGAGAACAGCAACAAAGGTAGTGATTCATCCCAGTCTGTAGGAAAGTGCATGCAAAAACTTGTCATCATTGTTTTTAATGTCTGGTGGAATCTTTCCAAGGCGCCTTGGGACTGAGGATGATAGGCAGTGGATAAGTTGTGGATTATCCCTAACCTAGTTAATACTTCCCTAAATGCTTTGGCAGTGAAGTTAGTACCTTGATCACTTTGAATAGTTTTAGGAATGCCAAAATAAGAAATGAATTTTGTTAAAGCTTTGAGAATAGCTTTAGTATTAATACTACGCATGGGAATTGCTTCAGGATATCTGGTTACTTTATCCATAATCGTAAATAAATATTGATTTCCAGACTTTGACCTAGGTAGTGGACCTACACAATCTATAATTAAATATGCAAAAGGTTCTCCATCAGCAGGTATAGGTTGGAGAGGTGCAGGTTTAATGGAATGTCCAGGTTTTCCAACTTGCTGACATTCTCGGCAACACCTAATACGATTCTTCACTTCTTTCTTTAATTTTGGCCAATAAATTTCTTTTGTGATTCTATACAAGGTTTTTGTAATTCCTAAGTGACCTCCTAATGACGTATTATGAGCTATATTTAATATTTGAGGTCTATACTTTGTTGGAACCACTAACCTGTCATACAATTGCCGGCCCTCTATCTCCTTACCAGTCTCAGTGCAGATCAAATAATCGTTTTTAACTTCATACTTGACCGGATGACCCAAAGAGGATTTACCCATGGCTGCCTCAAAAGCGAATTTTAAAGAAGGGTCCTTTCGTTGTTCCTCCCGGAAGGACAGTCCCTCGGGCATGGAAACAGAGACATCTGGCAATCCTGCAACCTGGGAATAGGAAGGCTTGATCGGGGTCTGTTCACTTGATCTACGAGGCTCTGGCCAGTTTTCCTCGTAAAACAATGTGGCTATTCCGAGATCGGAGTCGTCCAAGGATAGGTCAACATTCTCTCCAGACAACCCTTGGGATGTTGCCCGAGTTATGGCCAACACCGGAGAAGAATTAATCATTATAGGTTCAGGACACGAACTAACAGTAGTAATGTTATTACCCAGTAATAACACTGCATCTTTCATGGGGAATCCTTTTGAGACACCTACAGTCAAGTACCCAGTGTAATATTTGCACTGTACATAAATTTTATGCAAAGGAACAGAATATATAGCTCCTCCAAATGCTTCCAATAGAACAGAGGAATTCAAAGAAGTATTCTCTGAAAGGGGTAATATTCCCTCTCTTACAAGTGAGCAATATGCTCCAGTATCTCTAAAGGTCTTTACTTTAGTTGTTTCTGAGTTTTCCTGAAAGGGAAATAAGACTTTTGCAATAATAAGGGGCCATACCTTTTTCTACTTCTCTAGGGGACATGTTACTAGGGATATTAGAGATTTTCCCAATGGGTTAGGGTTTATGGGGGCAGTTGGGACTGATGTGACCTACTTTATTGCACCTGAAGCAGACGACAGGCTTGCCCTTTACTCCCTGTTGACATTGCAAATAGTGTCGTTCTGGCTGGTGTCTCTCTGGATACTGTTGTGGAGATGCACCATGAGTAGTTTGCCTCTCCGCAGGTGGACCATATGTTGAGAAGCGTGGCTCACCAGGTGACTTAGTTGGCTGACGTAGACGTTCTCCCTCCGGCTGGCACTTCATTCTCCAAGGTTGACGATCTCTGCTCATGCCAGGCTGTTGAAAAGAGAGACGGGACCGCTTGGACAAGGAGCGGTTAGTTTCGAAGGTATCAGCCAACCTGGCTGCCTCCAATGCAGTGGTTAGGTCACGATGCTGCAGAAAGACTCGAACCTCTGGTCCCACAGACTCCAGCAGGTTATCAATCAGAATAAGCTGCACCAGCTCCTCAAAGGTAGAGACACCACTTGCTTTATACCAGCTGGTAAAAGCTTTGGTTTGCTGTCTCACAAAGTCCACTAGGGATTGACCAAGCTGCCGCCTGCTTAATTTAAAACGCTTGCGATATTTGGCTGGGATACATGTATATGCTCCCAACACTGTGGTCTTCACTACTTGATAATCAGAGAATTCAGCGTCATTTAATACTGACGTAAATTCCTGTGCCTTACCCGATAATATTGTATGAACCAACGATGCCCAATGCTGTTCCGGCCCCCTCAAGGCTCGAGCGTGATTTTCGAAGCTTTCGAAAAATTGCTCTGGTTCGGCCTCATTGAAGCGGGGAACAAACTGTACTGCTTTTTGTAAACTAAAATCATTTACAGAATGCGAAAACTGCCTCCTTTCTCTTTCCCTATCAAATTCTTCCCTTGCGAATGCTCTCTGTTCCCTAGTTTGCTCAAGATTGATTTTTGCCAGCTCAAGTGCCAATGACGCTGATTCACCTTGAGACAACCCAGCTGCACTATACTGACCATTTTGCTCCGTAGGTGTATCATCTTCCTCCTGCGAGAACATAGGAGTTTTTGCCCTAGCTCCCGTAGAGGGAAGAGTCTGATGTGCCATCTCTTCTTCTATAAGTTTGTCAACAATCAGTGAACGCAGTTGTGCAGCTGTGAGAGTGCGTTTGTATGTAATGCCAATGGAACGAGCAATTTGCCAACAATGCTGTAGGGACAATTTAGGTAGGTTATGCAAAGTATATGCCGACACCAGACGTCTGACTCGTCTAGGTGGCATAAGTTATTCGCTATGCACAGTACGATTGCAGAATACCCCAACGTAACACGTTAATTTGCAGAACACGCTTAGCTATGCACAATACGATTGCAGAATACGCATACAAGCAAAGCCGACTGCAAAATTCTCCACACCGAACAGGCTAGTAACAACTGACACGCAAAATTTGTAAAGCAATGCCAGACAGCTACACTGTTCTAGAAGATTGACCGTAGCGAAGCGAGCACACCGAACAAGCTAGTAGCGAGCTGTTGAACGATCACACAATAGCAAGGCTGATCATAAAGCAACTGACACGCAAAATTTGTAAAGCAATGCCAGACAGCAAGCTGCACAATGTTCCTGCTACGAGCATCACCCTAAACTCAACCGTTTCTCTAAGTCCAGCTCCAGCTCTCGGACAGGCTACCCATATTACAACCCAGGATTCCAAATGGCCTGTTACCCCGGGTGTAATGGGAGCAAAATAAACACAGTAGAAAAAGTTTAGACTTACATTATCCTTCACCAATTTAGAACAGCAATATGTACACTATGTACAGTGATAAGTATAGTGCCCTCCACGGTAAGCAAAGCAGAAATAGAAGCCACAAGATAGCAGACCGTGCTTCAACCAGCTCTAGAATGGGAATGACAAGGGCAGACAGGAGAGCAGTACCCACATAACCTCTGCGATTGCCAAAACCATCTTCTTATTGGCTAGAACCTGGTCACTAGTTGAACGACGGGGCCCCATCATCAACTCTCAGCAACCTGGTTCGCTGGTTGGGGGAGATAGCCTGTAAATGAGGGTGTGTACATGCGCCGAATAAAGGTTACGTACTCTTTGCATGCCACACACTCTTAAAGTAATTCTGTTTCCTTCCATTCTCTCTACATATCCGAACCACCTCAACAACCCTTCCTCAGCCCTCTGGACAACAGTTTTGGCAATCCCGCACCGTGGGTGTCATTTTGTGTGTGTGTGTGTGTGTGTGTGTGTGTGTGTGTGTGTGTGTGTGTGTGTGTGTGTGTGTGTGTGTGTGTAATATGCTCACGTATCAAGTTGTTTGCGTTGATTCAGCCTCGTAGAATACGGTAATCGGAATAACTGAATCACTGATTTCAGGACTCTTGGCCTTATCACTTCTAATCCTGAAACTGTGTAATGAGTTTGCCTCTACCACTGCCTCATCTAAGTCATTCCACTTTTCAACCACCGCTAAACACATGCGTACTTAATTCCATCCCTGTGGCTCGTCTGTTTTCAGCTTCTATCTGTGCTCCCTTGATCCTGGTCCTCTTTTTGCAGACTCTTTCTGCCCTATCAACCCCTCTCAGGATTTTGTATGCGGGCTCCATGCTGGGGCCGCGTACTCAGTGACTGGCCTAACATAGTATGTTGTGTACAAGGTTCTGAAGGATTTCTTACTCAAATTGCGTAATGTTATTCTGGGATTATCTTATATATACCGCAGACTATATACGGTTTGTGTATTTCTTTGCGATATGCTCAGAGTCGATGTGGATGATTTTGTTGATGTCTTGTGGCTTGTCGATTTTGTTGATGGTATGGGAGGCTGTAGTGAAGGCATCAACGGGTGGTTGCTTTGATGCTGTGAGGAAAAGAGGGTGGGGGATAGGAGGGAGGGAGGAGGTGAGGAAGAGAGGAAGGGAGAGAGGGGAGAAGGAAAGAAAAGATGGGGGGGGGGTTAGAATCACAGTGTAAAGAAAGATGTATTAAATAGATTAAGGCTGAATTATTACTTGGACGTAGCAGTAAATCTATTTGCAGTTGTCACAGCTTCCAAGTGATGCTGTCATCCATTATGTGGCGTAGTAGTGTGCTGGTACTGGTGGCAGGAGTGTGTGTACTGTTTGAGTAGGCTCCCGAGTCCAGCCAATGGCTGTAGTAGTGGGCTCCAGCCCGTAGCTAATGTTCTGGGCTCCAGACTATGCTGTGGTAGTGGGATCCAGACTATGGCTGTGGTAGTGGGCTCCAGACCGTGGCTGTGCTAGTAGGCTCCAGACTGGGGCTGTGCTAGTAGGCTCCAGCCCGTGGCTGTGATAGTGGGATCCAGACGTTGGCTGTCATAGTCGGATCCAGACTATGGCAGTGATAGTGGGATCCAGACCATGGCTGTGGTAGTGGGCTCCAGACTATGGCAGTGATAGTGGGATCCAGACCATGGCTGTGGTAGTGGGCTCCAGACCATGGCTGTGGTAGTGGGATCCAGACCATGGCTGTGGTAATGGGCTCCAGACTATGGCTGTGGTAGTGGGATCCAGACCATGGCTGTGGTAGTGGAATCCAGACTGTGGCTGTGGTAGTGGGCTCCAGACCGTGGCTGTGCTAGTAGGCTACAGACCGTGGCTGTGCTAGTAGGCTCCAGAGTCGAGCCTGTGACTGTGATAGTGGGATCCAGACCGTGGCTACGGTAGTGGGATCCAGACCGTGGCTGCGGTAGTTGGCTCAAGACCGTGGCTGTTGCAGTGGGATCCAGACCGTGGCTGTCGTAGTGGGATCCAGACCGTGGCTGTCGTAGTGGGATCCAGACCGTGGCTGTGGTGGTGGGATCCAGACGGTGGCTGCGGTAGTGGGATCCAGACCGTGGCTGCGGTAGTGGGATCCAGACCGTGGCTGCGGTAGTGGGCGCAAGACCGTGGCTGAGGCAACACAAAAGACTGGACTACCATACCCGGGTGGGCGCGAGGCTACTGCCCTCCACAAGCGACCATTCAGGCGGAATGATCCCCGGAGTCTCTCTGACTGGCAGTGATCACGACGCCAGAGTGATGTCGACGGCAGCCACTACCGACTCGCATACTTCTAAATATTTTAAGTTTCTTTACCATATGAAGGTGTGAGGTGTTGTGACGTGATCATCTCTGCCTCCTGTTTCACAAACCTTATTAAGTTTTTAATACTTCCATCTCTCGCCTGGGATGGTCGACGGCATCTATTCACTAACGGATTTTTTTTTCTGTATTGATCTTATGGACATTGAATTTCTCAATGGGTGAATATTTAATTTCGCTTTCTCTCTCTCTCTCTCTCTCTCTCTCTCTCTCTCTCTCTCTGTAATATGTATATACATGTATTTCGTGCCGAATAGGTAAAACTGGTCAATTAAGAAGACATTTAAAATTAAGTCCTTTCTAAAATTTTCTCTTATACATTAAAAGATATATTTTTTCATTTATATTAATAGAAAAATTTATGATTTTATACCAAAAGAGAATTAGGAAACTTATCTAACCTTATTATAACAAGCGCAATTTAATTTAGCCTAATCCATTTATATATATTATATAAGTTTACAATAATTTAATAATAAACAAACACAATGAAATATATTTTTTCGTTAGAATCACAATGATTTTTGCGAAATTATTGCTTACACAAATTTTCTCTTGCCTTATTTGGCAAGAAGTGCGTTGCTGTTTAAGCCAAAATTGCAAGTTTTGCCTATTCGGCACGACATACATGCTTATATATCATTTACCAAACTGCGGCAAGCCAGGATTCGACCCCACGACACATTGTCCCGCCTCAAGAGGCCAAACATTGTACATGTCACCCTACCTTCTGAGCCATCGATCCTACAGACATGAGCCTACCTCACTAGACTTGTTTCATGTTGCGAGGACACTCGTTTCAGATGTATGTTGATGTATGATGTATAATGTATGATGTCGGCAGATGTTTGAAACAAGTCTAGTGCGCTAGGCTGAAGTTTGTAGGATCGACGGCTCAGATGGTAGGGTGACATGTGCAATGTTTGGCCTCTTGAGGCGGGACAAAGTGTAGTGGGGTCGAATCCTGGTTTGCCGCAGTTTGGTAAATGATTCAAAACCACTTGTTTCGTCGTTTCATTGATATATATATATATATATATATATATATATATATATATATATATATATATATATATATATATATATATATATATATATATATATATAAATTGAACTACATTACAGCTACACAAGGAGCCTGTATCTACCTTTACCTACAGTTTATATCAGCATTATACAAGCTTATATACAACTGCAGCTACTCCGTTTTTTATGATAGTTTTGTGTGAACAGCAGCTAATTGCTGATGGAAATAATTCCATCAGCAACTGCTTATTCCTCAGTTGAGTGGCACTGACAACATGGTCTGCCAACAAGCATTCAAAGGCAAATCAACTGATAAAATGAAAGCTCCAGCCCACAGGTGACTCCAACTTCACCCAGTACCCTGTTGCTTACTGTACATCACCCTATATATTAATATAAATAATATTTCTGCTCTGAATCCCCTGATCATGTAAAAGAATTTTGCCGAAAATTATCCACAGTTTGAGCATACGATTTGAAAAATGTTGGCCATCCCTGTGACCTGGTGTTTAAGGCCAGTCCAAGGTACTCGTTGTCCTGTGCTGACGAGTGACAGTCACTGGGTAAGTGATGTGAGGAGTCATGACGAAGCACACCAGTCATGTCATCCCTCCAGGTCAAGGACTGGGCCGCGGGGGCGCTGACCCCCCTCGGAACACCCTCAGGTAGACCTCTAATCCATTGAGTACAGTTACAGAAACGTAATATAACTGGTCATGGACCGGCCCACGGGGGCATTTACCCCCGATATATCCTCCAGGTATACAAACAAGTCTTTTATAAACGACGCTCCTCAACTCAGGACTGAGCTTCGTCAAGAAGTCGAGAAATGTTCAAGAGTAAAAAAAAAAAAAAAAAGGCGAGTACGAATAGATAGCGCGTGTGTCTGGCGCTCGGCAGACGGAGGATGAAGTATCCACCACGTCTTGCACTGAATGGCCCACATGGGTTTAGCGCCTGACATGAATTATCATTATCTTGAGTAAAAAAGGCCTTAGGAAGTAGAAAATTTGCATGTGTTAAAAGGATGTGAAAACCCCTCCAGGGTTTCTACTAAGACATTAGCGCTCAATTCTAAAACTCACTCCTTCACAAATAACCCGAGAATGAAACTTATGACGACGTTTCGGTCCGACTTGGATCATTAATCTCGCATTAACTTGTCAGACCGAAACGTTTTTATAAGTATCATTTTCCAGTGTGCGGGTCATTTGTATATTGTTCCAGTCACTATATTGTGCCTTTTTCTTCTTGAAACATTTAAAATAAAGGCCTTGCTCTGCATTACTTGTCTTTATACCCACTTATTTCCCCGTCATCAGTCTTTGTGGGCCTGCATGCTGCAAGCACCAACAGCTTAGTTTAACAAGCAGTCAACAGGGAAGCCTGACATCAGGCCGGGCTGCGAGGGGTAGAAGAACCAGGTCATAGTTGTCAGTCTTCCTGGAACGTTTCGAATACAAAAGCCATTTGGAAAATGTTTTGTGTTGGCAGAAGTAGGTAAACTCTGAGAGGAACACTTGTGTTGACAGAGTATGTTGATGGACGTGGAGATGAAAGACAGATGGCCTTGTGGATGGTAGCTGTTGTGGATGATGGCTCTCCTTTTGGATGGCAGCTGTCCTTTTGAACGGTAGCTCTCCTTGTGGATGATAGCTGTCCTTGTGGATGATTGCTGTCCCTGTGGATGGTTGCTATCCTTGTGGATGGTAGCTGTCCTTGTGGATGGTTGCTGTCCCTGTGGATGGTTGCTATCCTTGTGGATGGTTGCTATCCTTGTGGATGGTTGCTATCCTTGTGGATGGTAGCTGTCCTTGTGGATGGTTGCCGTCCCTGTGGATGGTTGCTATCCTTGTGGATGGTTGCTGTCCTTGTGGATGGTAACTGTCCTTGTGGATGGTTGCTGTCCCTATGGATGGTTGCTATCCTTGTGGATGGTTGCTGTCCTTATGGATGATTGCTGTCCCTGTGGATGGTTGCTGTCCTTGTAGATGGTAGCTGTCCTTGTGGATGGTTGCTGTCCCTGTTGATGGTTGCTATCCTTGTGGATGGTTGCTATCTTTGTGGATGCTAACTGTCCTTGTGGATGGTTGCTGTCCCTGTGGACGGTTGCCATCCTTGTGGATGGTTGCTGTGCTTGTGGATGATTGCTGTCCCTGTGGATGGTTGCTATTCTTGTGGATGGTTGCTGTCCTTGTGGATGATTGCTGTCCCTGTGGATGGTTGCTATCCTTGTGGATGGTTGCTATCCTTGTGGATGGTTGCTGTCCTTGTGGATGGTAACTGTCCTTGTGGATGGTTGCTGTCCTTGTGGATGGTTGCTGTCCCTGTGGATGGTTGCCATCCTTGTGGATGGTTGCTGTCCTTGTGGATGGTAGCTGTCCTTGTGGATGGTTGCTGTCCCTGTGGATGGTTGCTATCCTTGTGGATGGTAGCTGTCCTTGTGGATGGTTGCTGTCCCTATGGATGGTTGCTATCCTTGTGGATAGTTGCTATCCTTGTGGATGGTTGCTGTCCTTGTGGATGGTAACTGTCCTTGTGAATTGTTGCTGTCCCTGTGGATGGTTGCCATCCTTGTGAATGGTTGCTGTCCTTGTGGATGATTGCTGTCCCTGTGGATGGTTGCTGTCCCTGTGGATGGTTGCTATCCTTGTGGATGGTAGCTGTCCTTGTGGATGGTTGCTGTCCCTGTGGATGGTTGCTATCCTTGGGGATGGTTGCTATCCTTGTGGATGGTTGCTGTCCTTGTGGATGGTAACTGTCCTTGTGGATGGTTGCTGTCCCTGTGGATGGTTGCTGTCCCTGTGGATGGTTGCCATCCTTGTGGATGGTTGCTGTCCTTGTGGATGGTAGCTGTCCTTGTGGATGGTAGCTGTCCTTGTGGATGGTAGCTGTCCTTGTGGATGATTGCTGTCCCTGTGGATGGTTGCTATCCTTGTGGATTGTAGCTGTCCTTGTGGATGGTTGCTGTCCCTGTGGATGGTTGCTATCCTTGTGGATAGTTGCTATCCTTGTGGATAGTTGCTATCCTTGTGGATGGTTGCTGTCCTTGTGGATGGTAACTGTCCTTGTGGATGGTTGCTGTCCCTGTGGATGGTTGCCATCATTGTGAATGGTTGCTGTCCTTGTGGATGATTGCTGTCCCTGTGGATGGTTGCTATCCTTGTGGATTGTAGCTGTCCTTGTGGATGGTTGCTGTCCCTGTGGATGGTTGCTATCCTTGTGGATGGTTGCTATCCTTGTGGATGGTTGCTGTCCTTGTGGATGGTAACTGTCCTTGTGGATGGTTGCTGTCCCTGTGGATGGTTGCTGTCCCTGTGGATGGTTGCCGTCCTTGTGGATGGTAGCTGTCCTTGTGGATGGTAGCTGTCCTTGTGGATGATTGCTGTCCCTGTGGATGGTTGCTATCCTTGTGGATGGTTGCTGTCCTTGTAGATGGTAGCTGTCCTTGTGGATGGTTGCTGTCCCTGTGGATGGTTGCTGTCCCTGTGTATGGTTGCTGTCCTTGTGGATGGTAACTGTCCTTGTGGATGGTTGCTGTCCCTGTGGATGGTTGCTATCCTTGTGGATGGTTGCTATCCTTGTGGATGGTTGCTGTCCTTGTGGATGGTAACTGTCCTTGTGGATGGTTGCTGTCCATGTGGATGGTTGCTGTCCCTGTGGATGGTTGCCATCCTTGTGGATGGTTCCTGTCCTTGTGGATGGTAGCTGTCCTTGTGGATGGTAGCTGTCCTTGTGGATGGTTGCTGTCCCTGTGTATGGTTGCTGTCCTTGTGGATGGTTGCTGTCCTTGTGGATGGTTGCTGTCCTTGTGGATGGTAGCTGTCCTTGTGGATGGTTGCTGTCCCTGTGGATGGTTGCTGTCCTTGTGGATGGTAGCTGTCCTTGTGGATGGTAGCTGTCCTTGTGGATGATTGCTGTCCCTGTGGATGGTTGCTATCCTTGTGGATGGTAGCTGTCCTTGTGGATGGTTGCTGTCCCTGTGGATGGTTGCTATCCTTGTGGATGGTTGCTATCCTTGTGGATGGTTGCTATCCTTGTGGATAGTTGCTATCCTTGTGGATGGTTGCTGTCCTTGTGGCTGGTAACTGTCCTTGTGGATGGTTGCTGTCCCTGTGGATGGTTGCCATCCTTGTGAATGGTTGCTGTCCTTGTGGATGATTGCTGTCCCTGTGGATCGTTGCTATCCTTGTGGATGGTAGCTGTCCTTGTGGATGGTTGCTGTCCCTGTGGATGGTTGCCATCCTTGTGGCTGGTTGCTATCCTTGTGGATGGTTGCTGTCCTTGTGGATGGTAACTGTCCTTGTGGATGGTTGCTGTCCCTGTGGATGGTTGCTGAACCTGTGGATGGTTGCTGTCCCTGTGGATGGTTGCCATCCTTGTGGATGGTTGCCATCCTTGTGGATGGTTGCTGTCCTTGTGGATGGTAGCTGTCCTTGTGGATGGTAGCTGTCCTTGTGGATGATTGCTGTCCCTGTGGATGGTTGCTATCCTTGTGGATGGTTGCTGTCCTTGTAGATGGTAGCTGTCCTTGTGGATGGTTGCTGTCCCTGTGTATGGTTGCTGTCCTTGTGGATGGTTGCTGTCCTTGTGGATGGTTGCTGTCCCTGTGGATGGTTGCCATCCTTGTGGATGGTTGCTGTCCTTGTGGATGGTAGCTGTCCTTGTGGATGGTAGCTGTCCTTGTGGATGATTGCTGTCCCTGTGGATGGTTGCTATCCTTGTGGATGGTAGCTGTCCTTGTGGATGGTTGCTGTCCCTGTGGATGGTTGCTATCCTTGTGGATGGTTGCTATCCTTGTGGATGGTTGCTATCTTTGTGGATGGTTGCTATCCTAGTGGATGGTTGCTATCCTTGTGGATGGTTGCTGTCCTTGTGGATGGTAACTGTCCTTGTGGATTGTTGCTGTCCCTGTGGATGGTTGCCATCCTTGTGGATGGTTGCCATCCTTGTGGATGGTTGCTGTCCTTGTGGATGATTGCTGTCCCTGTGGATGGTTGCTATCCTTGTGGATGGTAGCTGTCCTTGTGGATGGTTGCTGTCCCTGTGGATGGTTGCTACCCTTGTGGATGGTTGCTATCCTTGTGGATGGTTGCTATCCTTGTGGATGGTTGCTGTCCTTGTGGATGGTGACTGTCCTTGTGGATGGTTGCTGTCCCTGTGGATGGTTGCCATCCTAGTGGATGGTTGCTGTCCTTGTGGATGGTAGCTGTCCTTGTGGATGGTAGCTGTCCTTGTGGACTATTGCTGTCCCTGTTTATGGTTGCTATCCTTGTGGATGGTTGCTGTCCTTGTAGATGGTAGCTGTCCTTGTGGATGGTTGCTGTCCCTGTGGATGGTTGCTGTCCCTGTGGATGGTTGCTATCCTTGTGGATGGTTGCTATCCTTGTGGATGGTTGCTGTCCTTGTGGATGGTTGCTGTCCTTGTGGATGGTTGCTGTCCCTGTGGATGGTTGCCATCCTTGTGGATGGCTGCTGTCCTTGTGGATGGTACCTGTCCTTGTGGATGGTTGCTGTCCCTGTGGATGGTTGCTATCCTTGTGGATGGTTGATGTCCTTGTGGATGGTAGCTGTCCTTGTGGATGGTTGCTGTCCCTGTGGATGGTTGCTGTCCCTGTGGATGGTAGCTGTCCTTGTGGATGGTAGCTGTCCTTGTGGATGGAAGCTGTCTTTGTGGATGGTAGCTGTCCTTGTGGAGGGTATCTGTCCTTGTGGATGGTTGGTGTCCCTGTGGATGGTTGCTGTCCTTGTGGATGGTTGCTATCCTTGTGGATGGTAGCTGTCCTTGTGGATGGTAGCTGTCCTTGTGGATGGTAGCTGTCCTTGTGGATGGTAGCTGTACTTGTGGATGGCAGCTGTCCTTTTGGATGGTTGCTGTCCCTGTGGATGGTTGCTATCCTTGTGGATGGTTGATGTCCTTGTGGATAGTAGCTGTCCTTGTGGATGGTAGTTGTCCTTGTGGATGGTTGCTGTCCCTGTGGATGGTTGCTATCCTTGTGGATGGTTGCTATCCTTGTGGATGGTTGCTGTCCTTGTGGATGGTTGCTGTCCTTGTGGATGGTTGCTGTCCCTGTGGATGGTTGCCATCCTAGTGGATGGTTGCTGTCCTTGTGGATGGTAGCTGTCCTTGTGGATGGTAGCTGTCCTTGTGGATTATTGCTGTCCCTGTGGATGGTTGCTATCCTTGTGGATGGTTGCTGTCCTTGTAGATGGTAGCTGTCCTTGTGGATGGTTGCTGTCCCTGTGGATGGTTGCTGTCCCTGTGGATGGTTGCTATCCTTGTGGATGGTTGCTATCCTTGTGGATGGTTGCTGTCCTTGTGGATGGTAACTGTCCTTGTGGATGGTTGCTGTCCCTGTGGATGGTTGCCATCCTTGTGGATGGCTGCTGTCCTTGTGGATGGTAGCTGTCCTTGTGGATGGTTGCTGTCCCTGTGGATGGTTGCTATCCTTGTGGATGGTTGATGTCCTTGTGGATGGTAGCTGTCCTTGTGGATGGTTGCTGTCCCTGTGGATGGTTGCTGTCCTTGTGGATGGTAGCTGTCCTTGTGGATGGTAGCTGTCCTTGTGGATGGAAGCTGTCTTTGTGGATGGTAGCTGTCCTTGTGGATGGTAGCTGTCCTTGTGGATGGTATCTGTCCTTGTGGATGGTTGGTGTCCCTGTGGATGGTTGCTGTTCTTGTGGATGGTTGCTATCCTTGTGGATGGTAGCTGTCCTTGTGGATGGTAGCTGTCCTTGTCGATGGTAGCTGTCCTTGTGGATGGTAGCTGTACTTGTGGATGGCAGCTGTCCTTTTGGATGGTTGCTGTCCCTGTGGATGGTTGCTATCCTTGTGGATGGTTGATGTCCTTGTGGATGGTAGCTGTCCTTGTGGATGGTAGCTGTCCTTGTGGATGGCAGCTGTCCTTTTGGATGGTTGCTGTCCCTGTGGATGGTTGCTATCCTTGTGGATGGTTGCTATCCTTGTGGATGGTTGCTGTCCTTGTGGATGGTTGCTGTCCTTGTGGATGGTTGCTGCCCTTGTGGATGGTTGCTATCCTTGTGGATGGTTGCTATCCTTGTGGATGGTTGATGTCCTTGTGGATGGTTGCTGTCCTTGTGGATGGTTGATGTCATTGTGGATGGTAGCTGTCCTTGTGGATGGTTGCTATCCTTGTGGATGGTTGCTGTCCTTGTGGATGGTAACTGTCCTTGTGGATGGTTGCTGTCCCTGTGGATGGTTGCCATCCTTGTGGATGGCTGCTGTCCTTGTGGATGGTAGCTGTCCTTGTGGATGGTTGCTGTCCCTGTGGATGGTTGCTGTCCCTGTGGATGGTTGCTATCCTTGTGGATGGTTGATGTCCTTGTGGATGGTAGCTGTCCTTGTGGATGGTTGCTGTCCCTGTGGATGGTAGCTGTCCTTGTGGATGGTAGCTGTCCTTGTGGATGGAAGCTGTCTTTGTGGATGGTAGCTGTCCTTGTGGAGGGTATCTGTCCTTGTGGATGGTTGGTGTCCCTGTGGATGGTTGCTGTCCTTGTGGATGGTTGCTATCCTTGTGGATGGTAGCTGTCCTTGTGGATGGTAGCTGTCCTTGTGGATGGTAGCTGTCCTTGTGGATGGTAGCTGTACTTGTGGATGGCAGCTGTCCTTTTGGATGGTTGCTGTCCCTGTGGATGGTTGCTATCCTTGTGGATGGTTGATGTCCTTGTGGATGTTAGCTGTCCTTGTGGATGGTTGCTGTCCCTGTGGATGGTAGCTGTCCTTGTGGATGATAGCTGTCCTTGTGGATGGTAGCTGTCCTTGTGGATGGTAGCTGTCCATGTGGATGGTTGCTGTCCTTGTGGATAGTAGCTGTCCATGTGGATGGTAGCTCTCCTTATGGATGGTAGCTGTTCTTGTGAATTGTAGCTGTTCTTGTGGATGGTAGCTGTCCTTGTGGATGGTAGCTGTCCTTGTGGATGGTAGCTGTCCTTGTGGATGGTAGCTGTCCTTGTGGATGGTAGCTGTCCTTGTGGATGGTTGCTGTCCTTGTGGATGGTTGCTGTCCATGTGGATGGTAGCTGTCCATGTGGATGGTAGCTGTCCATGTGGATGGTAGCTGTCCATGTGGATGGTAGCTGTCCATGTGGATGGTAGCTGTCCATGTGGATGGTAGCTGTCCATGTGGATGGTAGCTGTCCTTGTGGATGGTTGCTGTCCTTGTGGATGGTTGCTGTCCTTGTGGATGGTAGCTGCCCTTGTGGATGGGCCCCGGACACTTATGGTGTTTTCCCTTAGTGTACCAATGGCGCCCCTACTTTTTATTGGGGGCATTTTGCATCGCCTGCCCAGTCTTTTACTTTCGTAGGGAGTGATTTCTGTGTGCAGATTTGGGACCATTCCTTCCAAGATTTTCCAAGTGTAGATTATGATATATCTCTCCCTCCTTGTATACAGTACACTTACTGATGTCTCTTCATGTCCTATCACTTCGTAATCATATTTGTCACATGTCTTAGTAAAATCAGTGTATGCAGCATCTGCATTTTGGTTTTCTTCCAGCGCCTCCGATTTTTTTTTTATAATGGTTTAGCAGTTGTTACTAGTATGTTTTTCCTTCTATTAGCCCATGTTGCTTCGAGCTGTGCAAGTCGTTCTTTTCCATTCAGTTTGCAGTTTGGTTTCTACTCGTCTTTTTGAAATCTTTTATTGGTGATGTTAGTTCTGATAATTTGTAATTTTTTTGCCAGCTTTCTGCTGCCTTCTGAAATTTCACCAAGATCTAAGTTCCTTCTTCAGAGGATACTAAGTGCTCGTGCTATTGGTATTTTGCACTTTATAAATATGAAACTCCATGAATTCGGCACAGGTGCTGCATGTATAGACATATTTTCTATTTTATTTTTTTTTTCGAATTCTGTAGGATTGTTTTTGTCAGATGAGATTTGTAAGGCAGACGAAGAAAATGAAAAATAATCTGTAATCTCCGCTCTGTCATTTGATTGTTTGCTGATTAATTCAAACCGTTCTCCACACGTCTCTCCAAACGTTTTACAACTCCATTGCTAAATCTATAGCCCTGATCAAGAAACGAGAAGATCCAAAAACATGCGACGTAAATGGAGGAAGTGTCGGGTAAACCCAGTGAAAAGTTGGGCTTGCCATAAGCACGATAAGGAAACACTGTGTCAGCATCCGTGGCCCAAGACTCTTCAACCTACTGCCAGTAGATATTGAATATAGTGCTGGAACAAATGTCGGATAAACCAGGTTGTGATGACTCGAGCGAACAACGGGGCAGCTAGCGGTAACAATTTAGTAAACTGTCAATCTGCAGGGAAACCTGGCCTCCGGCTGGGCTGCAGGAATAGAAAATAAACGGTCATTGGTATGTCATTGGGATGACATGCGAGGAGAAACTTGAGGAGCTCAAACTAAACACTAGAAGAAAGGATGACCACGGTAGACATGATTATGACAAATAAAATATTGAGAAGATAGGATAGAGTGGATAAGAACAGGCTGTTTGAGACGCGTGGAAGAAGCAAAAGAATATTGACAGGCAAAAATACAAGTGAACCGCAAATGCTAGTGAGTTCTTTTTCAGTCTTAGGTGTAGCCAGTCGGTGGAAGGCGCTAGATGAAGACGTAGTATAACGAATATTTATGGCAAAGGCCATTTTATTTCTACAAGGTTTCGAGCACTTGGAGCCGTATCAAGTACAGTATAAGGAACACACAATCAGCAGTGAGGATCACGTTCAGGTGAGGTGATGCTGAGCAATGATAAGAGCGAGAGCTAGGGGATAAATTAATCCATGTGAGGTGTACATCTTGGGGATCAGGTTTGTGTTCTCTGTTGATCCAAGATAGTGACTGCAGTTGGTTTTCATTAAATGTACATCCCTCTTTATTCTACTGTGTCGGGAGGTGAATAGTGGCACCCTCAAGGAACCTCTACTTCAAACTTGTCATTTTTTTTTTTAGTTAAGTTGCCAAGGTGATAAAAGCAGCATACACAGTTTGAAGAGTGGATATGATTATGCTCTGGAGGCCTAAGGTCAGAAAAACAGGCTGAGGCGAGGCCAGGAATTAACCTCTCCAAACACAACTATGAGAGTTACCTATTTTACACACACACACACGCGCACACACACACACACACACACACACACACACACACACACACACACACACACACACACACACACACACACACACACACACACACACACACAAAGGAGACAGACACGAAGCATTAAACTACAAACCAGTGTCATGGAGAAGATTATTAAGAAAAGAGTGGTGCAGCACCTAGAAAGGAATGAGCTTATCAACGACAACCAGTACTGGAGTTCTATGACAGGGTGACAGCAGTAAGACAAGAGAGAGAGGTGGGTAGATTGCGTTTTCTTGGACTGCAAGAAGGCTTTTGACACTGTTCCACCAGGACCAGGCAGGTATAACAGGACAGGCGCTGCAATGGATCAGGGAATACCTGTCGGGAAGACATCAGAGAGTCATGGTACAAGAAGAAGTGTCAGAGTGAGCGCCTGTGACCAGCGGGGTTCCACAGGGGTCAGTCCAAGGACCGGTACTGTTTCTGTTATATGGGAACGACATGACGGAAGGAATAGTCTTGGAAGTGTATGTGTTTGCAGATGATGTGAAGTTGATGAGAAAAATTCAGTCAGACGAGGACCAGGCAAGGCTACAAAGGGATCTGAACAGGCTGCAGGCCTGGTCCAACAATTGGCTCCTGGAGTTTAACCCCACCAAGTGCAAAATAATGAAGATTGGGGAAAGTTAAAGTTAACGCAGAGTACAAGCTAGGGGGCCCAAAGACTTCAAACCTCACTCAAAGTAAAGGATCTTGGGATGAGTATAATACCGGACACGTCTCTTGAGGCGCACATCAACCAAATAACTGGTACAGCATATGGGCGCCTAGCAAACCTAAGAATAGCGTTTCGACACCTGAGTAAAGAATCATTCAAGACTCTGTACACCGTGTACGTCAGGCCCATATATGGAGTGTGCAGCACCAGTATGGAACCCAAGTCAAGAAATTAGAGAAAGTGCAAAGGTTTGCAACAAGACTTAGTTCTGGAGCTAATGGGTATATCCTACGAGAAGTTAGGAGAAATCAGCTTGACGACACTGGAGGGCAGAAGGGATAGAGGTAACTTGATAACGACTTATAAAATACTGCGAGGTAATGACAAAGTGGATAGGGACAGGATGTTTCGGAGATGGGACGATGGAAAAAGGGATCACAACTGGAAGTTGAAAATGTGGATGAGTCGTAGGGATGTTAGGAAGTATTTCTTCAGTCATAGAGTTGTCAGGAAGTGCAACAGTCCGGGTAGTGATGTAGTGGAGGCAGGATTCATACATAATTTTAAGACAAGATACAGTAAAGCTCATGGAGCAGGGAGAGAGTGGACATAGTAGCGACCAGCGAAGAGGCGGGTCAGGAGCTGTGAATCGACCCCTGCAACCACAAATAGGTGAGTAGGTACACACACACACACACACACACACACACACACACACACACACACACACAAGACAGGATGTTCCAGGGAGGGGACACAGAAACAAGAGGCCACAATTGGAAGTTGAAGACACAAATGAGTCAGAGAGATAGTAGGAAGTATTTCTTCAGTCATAGAGTTGTAAGGCAGTGGAATAGCCTAGAAAATGACGTAGTGGAGGCAGGAACCATACACAGTTTTAAGACGAGGTTTGATAAAGCTCATGGAGCGGGGAGAGAGAGGGCCTAGTAGCAACCGGTGAAGAGGCGGGGCCAGGAGCTAGGACTCGACCCCTGCAACCACAAATAGGTGAGTACAAATAGGTGAGTACACACACAGAGTCACTCTCTGAGGTAGGATTCTTTTTTTTTTATTTTAAAAAGGAGGGTGAAGGGTGAGACTGGTGGTGATGTCTTCATGACCAGCTCCCTACCACTACTCTCTCCCCTCGTCGGAATGTTTGTTGTTGAATAAGTTCAGATACAGCCTCAGTGTGCCACTACCGTATACTATAAGATGGTTATACAGTGGGAACAAACACTTGGTGTATTCCATCACAAAGAATGGGTTGCATAAAGTACTGAAATCTATTACCCTGAGCTTGGAGACTTCCGTAAAGCGATGAGGACATTGTCAAGTATTCTACATAGGTTCAGTAGCTATGACAGTATAAAAGGTTTCGTTCCAACAGAGCTGGAGTTAATATTATGCTGGAAATACTACCCCTGAGGATGGCTTATACAGTGTAAATAGAAGTTATGAAAATATCACAAAAGATAATCGCACAATACATGTGCTCATACACATAGATACGTACATATATTCGTGATCATGGTGAGAGCCGCACCATCACCACTCAGCTCGCTCTTTGCTTTACTTGCCAGATGAGTTATGAGCGAAAACTTTGGCTGGTGTCCTCCCTTGCCCCGACTTTCCATGGTTACTTGGGATGAGAATAAATAGACTGAGTCTCGCTGACTTGAATTTATAAATGTTCATAGATGTTTATAGTTGTCTATGGTACTTCCTGGTGCATGAAATATGGATAGTGCTCTGTGGCCTGAGTTAAATGTGGCCACCGGAGTAAACGATGCATGTAGTTGTCTTATATAGCGAACTGGGTAAATAGCCGAATAGCCTGGCTTGTGTGTAGGTCCCGCTTGGCTAGACTGTGAGTTTCCCAACAACACGGGATGAATGTATAATCATATTGTATGTAGCCTCTATGTAAGACGTTTAGCTGTCATAAATACGTTATGCATAATGACTAGTAGGACTGTTCAAGGATCAGTCTCTACATAGCCTGAAAGAAGCGTAATTCTCAGTGACTGCCCTGTATGTAGTTCTCTGCTCCCCTCCCGCCGGTGGAGTGGTGATGGCTATCATGCCAGCGGGACTATCGTGGAGCGATCACTCATTGTGCCACCGAGAACCGGATCGTTTTCACTGGAGGACCCTGACCAGCTGCTGGGACGCGGGTGGCTTTGATTGATTCCCCTTTAGGTCTTTTAAGCCATCATATTTAATCTTGGCAAGAGAGGGAAAATAAGCTCAATATATATAAGTATTGTTAATGCCTGGTGGTCCAGTTAAGAGAGGGAAAGAGAGAGAGAGAGAGAGAGGGGGGGGAGGGATAGGGGGCTGTGGTACTGAGTGATTCTTACTTCCAGTCTTCCCTCCCTAACGTATCCTCACCATCCTCTGCCATTCCCCCTATCCCAAGCTCGGTCACTCGCGAACACAACGATGATATCACACGACGATTATATCGCCCACTCTTTACTCCCATCAGTAACTCAACAATAAACTGGAGCAAATGGAGCTATTTTGAGATCGTTCAGTCTCGATTATCTGATCGAGAATGAAGTCTATATTATCTCACAGACGTAATACTGCCATTTAGTGTCGTTATTAATGATAATTGATTTGCGGCCACAGTCTGAAGAATTACTGACTCGTTCATAGATAAAAATGCGGGTACCGCCCTGGACTGTTCTTTGATGCTGCTGCCCTTAACCCTTAACTCCCCTTTAAGGGCACGCTCACTCACCACTCTTACTGGTATTGTTCTTTGTCTCGCCTGCCCCTACGCCAGTCCTCACACCAGCCCCAGCCAGTCCCCATACCAGCCCCAGCTAGCCCCCGCATCAGCCTCCCTCACCGATACCGTTGACTGAACTTTGATATACATACATGTTTTATTCTCTAGGTCATCTTTCTTTTACACTCCTTGTGACAGTTTTATCGTATTGTTCTTCAGTAATGTTCTATCCTTCACACTTTTACCTTTGTTTTTTGACTCAAGTCTTTAGTATATTTTTTTTATTCGCTGCAGCATTATTGTAGTTCACATAAGTATTGAATGTTCAACGTAGAATGACACAAAACGTCCGAATAAATTTATAAAAGGGGCATTTTTTCCTTCACAAGGTGAAGCTAAAAAGTATTTTTAATGGTTACTGAAATTTAATCTGGTGGACGAGAGAGACAGAATTCAGCGAATTAACTGATCTGAAATAACCTTTCACAGAGTTTAGAAAAAAAGGTCTTGGGAATGTTCGTTACCTGAAAGTGTTCACTGGAGGAACACAGAATAACATCAGCAGCACAAAATGAGTTAGCACACACCGAAGAAATTCTGTTGATATTCCATATTATAAAAAATGGAAAATAAATACCTAACAAAAGCACATGACGTACTTTAGACAGTAAAAAGACTTAGGCGATATTCCACATGTCTTATAACCCGCGGTGATAATTTTTCTTCGCAAATAAAACATAAGAATATAAGAAAGGAGAAACACTGCAGCAGGCCTACTAACCCATACTAGACAAGCCAGTGAAAAGAAAAACTACATCTCACGCGCACAAAGATCACTTATAAAATCAAATCAAGGAAAAGGTGGAGCTTACAGTTGAATCCATGGCGAGTACTAAAACTCACTGACCTGCTGGAGCCAGGGCTCACTCGCTATAGGTTTAAGCCCCACCCGTTCCCCGATTTGTTTACATTCGTTTTATTACGATTTCGTGAGTCATCACATAAATAAATGTTTGAAAATATGCTAAAAATTAAAACTGCCAGTTTTGTGTAAAACCCACAAATTCCACGATGCAGGTAACATAACTTTATGCCAGAAAGTTCCTAACAACTGCAGCTGGTAGAAACTGTTACAAAATCAAAGAGGCTTTGGAAGAAAATCGAAATACAAACATTTCATACACAGATTATGGTAAAGATCTTTATTGGCACATTACGATCATGTGAATTTAAAAAAAAAAGCCTAACTGGAAACAAAATTAATAAAAAAAAAGAACACTGAGCAACTGCAGCCTAATAAATGTGAGGTGAACACTGAGTGAGATGCTGAGGACTGAGTTAGCTCAGGAATTAAAAAAAATGGATATTCAGGCGAAAAAAATGGAAAATTACGTTAAAGTGAATTCAGAGAGTCATCCATAATCTGAGTTGTATGGTTGGTGTTACCCTTACCTGGAGGAGGTTACCTGGAGGTTATTCCGGGGATCAATGCCCCGGCGGCCCGGTCCATGACCAGGCCTCCCGATGGATCAGGGCCTGATCAACCAGGCTGTTACTGCTGGCCGCACGCAGTCCAACGTACGAGCCACAGCCCGGCTGATCCGGCACTGACTTTAGGTATCTGTCCAGCTCTCTCTTGAAGGCAGCCAGGTGTTTATTGCCAATTCCCCTAATGCTTGATGGGAGGCTGTTGAACAGTCTTGGGCCCCGGACACTCATGGTGTTTTCTCTTAGTGTACCAATGACGCCCCTACTTTTAATTGGGGGTATTTTGCATCGCCTGCCCAGTCTTTTACTTTCGTAGGGAGTGATTTGTGTGTGCAGATTCGGGACCATTCCTTCCAGAATTTTCCAAGTGTAGATTATGATATATCTCCTGCGTTCCAACGAGTACAAGTCAAGTGCTTCCAAGCGTTCCCAGTAGTTAAGGTGCTTGACAGAACTTATACGTGCAGTAAAGGATCTCTGTACACTCTAGATCTGCAATTTCACCTGCTTTGAATGGAGATGTTAATGTACAGTAGTATTCCAGCCTTGAGAGTAGTGATTTGAAAAGGATCATCATTGGCTTGGCATCTCTCGTTTTGAACGTTCTCATTATCCATCCTATCATTTTCTTTGCACTTGTGATCGTGGAACTGTTGTGATCCTTGAAAGTGAGATCCTCAGACATTACTACTCCCAGGTCCCTTACATTATTTTTCCGCTCTATTGTATGGCCAGAGTTTGCAGTATACTCTGTTCTAGTTATTATCTCCTCCAGTTTTCCATAACGGAGTAGTTGGAACTTGTCCTCATTGAACATCATATTGTTTACCGTTGCCCACTGGAAAACTTTGTTTATATCTTCTTGGAGGCTAACCGCGTCCTCATGCAGATCCTAGTATCATCCGCAAAGGATGATACGGTGCTGTGGTGTATATATGTGTCTAATATGAGGATGAGGAATAAGATGGGGGCGAGCACTGTGCCTTGTGGAACAGAGCTCTTCACTATGGCAGCCTCCGATTTAACTCTGTTGACCACTACTCTTTGTGTTCGATTTGTTAGGAAGTTGAAGATACATCTCCCCACTTTCCCAGTTATTCCTTTAGCACGTATTTTGTGCGTTATTACGCCATGATCGCATTTGTCAAACGCTTTTGCAAAGTCAGTGTATATTACATCTGCATTCTGATTTTCTTCCAGTGCATCCAAGGCCATATCATAGTGATCCAGTAGTTGTGAGAGACAGGAGCTACCTGCCCTGAACCCATGTTGCCCTGGATTGTGCAGATTTTGGGAATCCAGGTGATTTGCAATCCTGCTTCTTAGCACACTTTCAAAGATTTTTATGATGTGGGACGTCAGAGCTATTGGTCTATAGTTCTTAGCTAATGCTATGCTGCCACCTTTATGGAGTGGGGCTATATCCGTTGTTTTAAGTGACTGGAAATTCACCCATGTCAAAGCTCCTCCTCCATAGTGTACTTAGGGCACACGAGAGGGGTTTCTTGCAGTTCTTAATGAATACAGAGTTCCACGAGTCTGGGCCCGGGGTTGAGTGCATGGGCATGTTGTCAATGGTTTTTTCGAAGTCTATCGGAGTTAGGGTAATGTCGGAAATCTGGCATACATTTATGGAGTTATGAGGCTCATTCATGAAATCATTTGGGTCGTCGATCCTCAGACTGATTAGTGGCTCACTAAACACAGAGTCGTACTGGGATTTCAGTATTTCACTCATTTCCTTGTTGTCATCTGTGTAAGTCCCATCCTGTCTGAGTAAGGGCCCGATACTAGATGTGGTATTTGCCTTGTTTTTGGTATATGAAAAGAAATATTTCGAATTTCTTTCAATTTCACTAATAGCTTTAAGCTCCTCCTGTCTCTCCTGGTTTCTGTAAGAGTCATTTAACTTAAGTTCGATAGTTTCCACTTCCCTGGTCAGCGTCTCCTTTCGTGTATCAGATATTCTAGCACTCCTGAGGAGCTCAGTGACTCTTCGTCGTCTGTTGTAGAGGGAGCGTCTTTCTCCAGTTTACTCCTGCTCTTCTTTCTTAGGGGAATGTGCCTAGAACATGCTTCAGCTGATGACAGTATTATACATGTGTAATGTACAAAGTTTATACCAAAATGAGCAGGTACAGGTTCAAAAAAATATATATTTCTAAAGACTTCTGAGCATAGGCGGGCAGGCATGTCGTCTGGAGTCACCTAGTGACTCCAGACGACAGTATAAAAATGAGAAACAAGTAGCTAACGAGTTAAAAAGTATATTTTAAAAAAGTTAGAGCACATTTTACGTTTGTTTTAAATATATCTGGAACACTGTAAACAAAAATGGATATGTGAGTGAACTAGGGAGAGAGGAGGACAGGGAAGATTAGATTTTATCCCGAATTCGTATATAATGGTATATAATACCATTCACGTACATGTCTAAAAACATTTCGGTTTCTAACTGCAGTAAGCACGGATCCCACAACACTTGCAGGTTCTACTGATCCCTCTGTGAATATTTGGTCAAAAACTTCAAATTCAATGTTAATAATGGTTAAATATTTTATCATGACTATCGGCGATATCTCTGACTTTCTCATTTTGGGTTTGTTTACCATTTTCTCACTTTATCCCCACGGAGGTCTTTTTCTTTAAATACTTCCTCCTATGCCAGAGTTCATTATGCATTTCATAATTATTTGGGTCTTTAGCAGTAACCATTTCCCACATTCTTCTCTTATGCTGCCATTTAAAAAATGCAGTTTTAATCTATTAGCAGTGTTATGTTACTTAACAATTTAGTGTCAAAAATGGTATTAAGTCCCGTACTCTATAACAAATGAATAGTAGGCTCAGCTCTAGTCTTGAATTAAAAATTATCAGTTGGAGGGCAGGCAGGAAATATTTTCATATCTTGATTCTGTACTTGCTCTTGTTTCCTGAATCTTGTTTCACAAAGAATCAAAAATAAAGGAGCAGCATTATCTATATTCCTCAGATATATTCACTGTATATCCTGCTTGTTACTGATGTACATGCTGTCATAATAGGTTACTGATATACATGCTGTCATTATAGGTTACTGTTATACAAGCTGTCATAATAGGTTACTGATATACATGCTGTCATTATAGGTTACTGTTATACATGCTGTCATAATAGGTTACTGATATACATGCTGTCATTATAGGTTACTGTTATACAAGCTGTCATAATAGGTTACATGTCGTAACCTATTATGACAGCTTTGCACTATTCCATCTATCTTATTGTTTTTATTTCCTAGATGCACACCTAGATATGTATGTTAAAGTACGCGGTCAGTCAGTGACTTGCCCTGCTATTTGAAATTTGTCTACGTTTAAGATTTGAAAAGGCTTATTCATTATGGATATTACAAACACCATTTATTTGCACTTTGTATCAAGATCTTTCAGTACTGTATTCATTTTGTCTTGGCATAGGGATTGAATCAATGTCATCAGCATACTCTTGAAGGACAACACCGTCGTGACAGTTATTTTGACAAGTGTGTTCATCAATGTGACAAGTGTGATCAATGTAGGACCGAGAACACCTGCTTGGAGTATCCTCATTTCTGAGTATTACTTCTGAAAATAATTTACCTCATCTGTCTGTTAGATATTCTTAAATCCATACTGATATTTTTTTTTAATTCTAATCTTTTACTAATTGATCGAATGTGATTGTGGTTTGAGCTTCGTCGGAGGCCCCTCTCAGAGCAGCGAATGATGTATACTAGTAGTCTGGCTTATCAAACTGACTAGCAAGTCAGTCTGGCTTGTTAGTGATTCTAATCAGTCTGCATGTGAAATTACTTTCTTGAGTTGTTCAAGGTGGTTTTCTGGCTAAAATCTCTACTCATACGAGCTAGGATATTACTTTCTTTGGGTGATTTACAATTTGTGAATTAACCCACAAGTACATATTGTAATATAATTTCATTTTGTATTGCGTTAACAATGTTGTTCACCCTTGAGTTGTTCCAATTTGTATTAAAGTTGGTAGAATTACCAACAATATGTTAGGTAAAAGGACACAGGTGCAACTAATGTGACATTTTATTGTGGCAACGTTTCGCTCTCCAGGGGCTTTATCAAGCAGTTACAAACAGTACATGGACACAGAGGGTATATATAGGCTCAGAGTGAGGTGTAATACTAGTGGTAGTAATATTAGTTGTAGTAGTAGAACAATCAACTTGCTCATGAGTAAAAGGTTATAATAGGTATTGGTTAGCATAAAAATAGGTTAGACAAATATTTGTTAGTGGTTGGATTTGAGAAGGCCTGTTTCAGTGTTCCTCCTCTGATATGTTCTTGTGTAGTATTAGCAGCAGCGACTCTGTGATGACAGGGTCCAGTGTTTTGAGGAGGATTCTTGCTAATACTTCAGAGATGATGAAGCTGCCTTTATTTTGCTTGTGTTAAAAACAGCGATAAATAATGATTCAAGGCATTTACGTCTGCGGAAATTAGGTTCTCTGATCACTAGTCAGGCATCGTTGAATTTCATTAGGTGACTGGTGGAATTCCGGTGTTGTACGCAGGCGTTGTTCAAGTTATCGTTCCTACATGCGTTAATGTGTTCACGGAGACGTATTTCGAGGTTCCTTGTTGTTTCACCTACATATATTCTGTAATAAAGTTGGTAGAATTACCGACAATATGTAAAGTAAAAGGACACAAGTGCAACTAATGTGACATTTTATTGTTGCAACATTTTGCTCTCCAGGAGCTTTGTCAAGCCGTTAACGGCTTGACAAAGCTCCTGGAGAGCAAAACGTTGCCACAATAAAATGTCACATTAGTTGCACTTGTGTCCTTTTACTTTACATATATTCTGTTGCAACCTCCTAAACTCTTGCATTGACTGGTTCGTGGTGGTTCGATTTTGTCCTGGTTAGTTTCCTTATGGAAGTGATGGATGCGATGGCGACTCTAGTGTTAATTTGTGCCAGTACCTTGGAAACTTTCAATGCAACCTGGCTGTTGGAAAGGATTATAATTTTGTTAGGAGTGGTATACCTGGAGAGGGTTTCGGGGGCCAACGCCCCCGCGGCACAGTCTGAGACCAGGCCTCGTGGTAGATCATTCTGATTCGTATTATAAGTCCACAAGATTTTCAAGACTCAAAGGCAGTCCTATCACTGTCAAGTTTTTTTCCATTTTTTTTTACCCTTTAAAATTAATTTTTATTTTTTTTAAGAGTTGAAAAGGATTTTTTTTCCTAAACTGTGAAAGAAAATTACGAGAAATCCGAGTAGTTGATTGCACTAGTAGTATAGTCATTAAGAAAATACTGAACTACTTGAAGAAGGCTTGTTGCAATGTAAGCTTTAACTTACTTTATTTACGTTCAGTCGTCGGGTTGGACGCGCTTTAGACGAAATATAAATAGAGACTCTTTCTTGCCTAGTGCTAGTGATATTTACTCGTAAAATATGTGGTGGGTTTACAAACATTTCTTCACCCTTTCCCGAGGAAGCCGTCAAGCGTATTTCACCTTTAAACTAAGAAAAACCTTTGTGATGCGGTAATGGAAACTTGAATAAAATATATATGAAGTTCGCGTACGAAGCAAGGCTTCCTTGTCCGTTTTAGTGCTAGAATAGCCAAGAAAAGTTCCAAAACCTCTTATACAGAGAATTGAGATAAACTGCCTGAGTGACACTGGCAGCTACCAACATTTCTGCCTAATGAATTGTTTAGCATATTTTCCACTGTCATGGCGGCTGCTGAGCGCTGGTGTCTTCACTCCTGGCTGCATCACACTTGTACAAAATTTAAAATACACTGCTCATTCATCTTGATTTTATTTTAAATTATATCGTGTTGAGAGCTAGCCTAGTGCCCAAGGTTTTTATAGACTTGTTTTATGATACACATAATATCTTTATCACGAACAAAGGCAAATTAATCTCATATACCTGAAATATACTAATTGTTTACTGTTTCGAAGTCGTTGCATTCTTCTGTCATTATACCAGTGAAAGCATTCTAGACTTTCCTGACGCCGTACTTCCTATGACACTCCCATGCAAGGTACACCTCATCATTACTACACTTCAAAACTCCGCTCATTCTTTCTATTTCATTTCAGTTATATATATTTTATGTAAAATTTCGGCTCATCACCCCTTCTTTAATACCTCTACCATCCATCTTACCTTTCATCTGCACCTCTTCTATCTCCCGTCCCTCTCCCCCCCTCGCCAACCCTTCCCTTCCTTAATCCTTCCTCCTTCTGTGTTCCATCTCGTCACCCTTGCCATATCCCTTCCCCCTTTCGCTACATTGTGATTAATATGGCTCCATCTCCATTCATAGTTTTTCATAACTCATCATTGTTGTTGCTCCTGGTCAGGAATACCTCTGTGGCTGTACAAACACCTTTACATCTTCCAGCTCACCAGTAACATCACCATATTTCCTCCAGTTTAAAAATAAACCACACTTAGACGACGCTTTGGTCCGTCCTAGACCATTATAAAATCACATCTAAGTTGAATGGTTCGGAAAACAGACCAAAACCTAGTCTGCGATTTCCTCTCTGTGCGAGTTATTGGTGAATTGTTGAAGCCACTTTATTGTGAATTAAAATCCTAATTCCCGCTCGTGTTCTTCGTCCAGCAAGATGGCAGCTTATTGCTTACGTTTATAACATAGTTATCATTGTTACCTGTTGTGTTCTGAAGGTTAGAATCTCAGTTCACTCATCGCTCAAAGATTAAGCTTATTCTAACGTGAAGATCAGATTACTCGTCAGTGTTATGTAGCAAGATACATCATTCTAGCTAGATATTCGACCATCAAGGAACACAACATTTATTATTTTGACTGAATTATGTTTCATTTTCTAGTACTTTCACCTTCAAGCACTTCCTCAATATTAACTCTCTCTCTCTCTCTCTCTCTCTCTCTCTCTCTCTCTCTCTCTCTCTCTCTCTCTCTCTCTCTCTCTCTCTCTCTCTCTCTCTCTCTCTCTCTCTCTCTCTCTCTCTCTCCCTCCCCCTGGACGCCTGGGAGACACTACTAAGTCAGTATTATCAGCATCATGCCAGGTTTACTCCACACCCGCCATGTACCTTATGGGTTTCGCAGTGTTTTGTATCTTCTCCCCTTAATGCTGTTTTTATTTCATCCATATGTCATAAACCTCTCTCTTGCCTGCCAGCCGCCCTTCCCCCCCCACACACACCCCATCCTACCCCCTCCCCTCCACTCCCCTCCTTCCCTCTCTTTATTCTCTCGTTATCTCTTTTGTCGTCAACTCGACTTCATCTTGTTATCTCTAGCTTTCGCTCCTGCTTCCCTTCCTCCCACCCTCTCCCCAGCTTTCTCTTGCTTTCGTTTGCTCTTCCCTTGCTCTCTTTCTCTCTTGCTTACAGACTTTTCTGCTCGTGTTCTGTTATATAAGAGAAGGACATTATTGATGGTGATAATCCTATATCTTCGCCTTCCCCAGACTTATTCATTCCACCTCTCTGCCTCTCTTTCTTCCTACTTCTCCCTTCTTGCTCTCCCCCCTCCTGCTGCTGCTCCTCCCTCCTGCCTCTCCTGCTGCTGCTCCTGCCTCTCCTGCTGCTCTTCCCCTTCCTCCTGCTCTTCCCCTTCCTCCTGCTCTTCCTCCTACTGCCCCTCCCCCTCCTGCTCCTGCTCCCTCCTGCTGCTCCTCCCCTCCGGTTGTTGCCTCTCCCTTTGTACATTTAGTGTCCTCAGTCTCCCGTGTAAGTGCGTTTGTGTGTGTGTCATTCTGTCACGCCTTGTTTTTCTCTCTGGAATCCTATCTTACACAAGGTCCTTCACACCATCAACTCTTTTCCCTCGCCTTTCTCATCCTCGAGTCCTGAATGAATAAGGCTAAGAGCTTGTAAGTGTATTTTGTAAGCTGAGTTGTTACCCTTGCTCTCCTCACCCTGGAGTTTTACAACTCAGTCGCCATGAGTTGAAACCTCACCCGCTTCGTGGTTTGTTTGCAATTGTGTTATTACGATTTCGCGAGTCACGTGTCTGGTCCCTCTACTTCCCTTGGGTGGTATGTGTTCTAAAAGTCTTTGCTCTCTATATCACCCTTCCTTCCTCCCCCCCCCCCTGGTCACCCTGGGTGAGATGTGTGGCTGGGTTGTAACTAGAGTCAGTCGCCTAACAATATCACTGATCGTCGCAATGATACGCTGTCAATCTGTGGCCCAGTGTGTGGTTGTGGCAGCTGTATCTGTGTACTCACCTCCATGTGACTAAGCTCGGCCCAAGGCCGGGTTCTGGGAGTAGAAAAACTCGGAGCTCATAGGTGTATAGCAAAGACTAGCTCCTGGTCCCGCCTCCTTGACTAGTTTAATGCACCTTACTGGTTTCAAGCCTCTATGACCGTATCATATCTGCTGTTGGAGTCGCGTATTCAGTTTGTCTTCACCATTTCTTCATCCAATTACTTTCATTTTCCAACCACCCTGAGACTTTAAAAAATGTAATTCCTAATCTCTGATTTATTTCTGTCTTCTACTCCCAGTTGTGTCTTTGTTCCTTGTTCTCTTAGCTTAAACAATTTATTTCTATCTGTATTATATTTTCCTCGTAACATTTTGTGCTTTGTAATCATGTCTTCCATAGTCGTCCTCGCCTGCAAGATCGCCAGGTTCAGGTTCTTCAAGCTTTCCGCGTACTGCATTCCTTCCACTTGGGAAACAAGTCTGGTTTTTATCTTTCTCGTAAGTTTTTCATTAACACCACATCGATTAATTAATTCAGTGAATTACTTCCCCGTATACTTGTTGTGTACGTATATCAAACAGTATTGACCCCAGTACGTGATGTAAGTGATCTAGAAAACTGAGAAGTTGAAGAATGAGACACTTGGGCAACAATTGTTAATCATTACTGAGGAAACTTTTCGCCAGCCAGTGATTTTTTCAGTTCAATACAGAGAAGAACGGTGGAAGATGAAGAGATTGAGGTAATCAGTCCCTCAATCTAGAGTCGATGTGTTCAGTCCATCACTCTTGATGGACTGAACACATCGACTCCAGGCTGAGGGACTGATTACCTCACATTGCTCATCTTCCACCGTTCTTCTCTGCATTGAATTGAAGAAATCACTGGCTGGCGAAACGTTTCATCAATTAAGATTCCCAAATGCTGCCCAAGTGTCTCATTCTTCAACCATGCTCGTTACACTCGCTAATTGTCCCCAGACTCTGGATCATCTTAACCTGTTAGGAAGGTTTGAGATGCCTATGCTAAGAACCCAACACTTCTTCCTTCCCTCCTGGTTTTTGGCCTTTAAGGACATAAGAACATAATGGAGGATCACTTCAGCAGGCTTTCTGGCCCAAACCCACTAACAAAAATATTTGTCCAACCCATATTCACTGCTTCCTAAGGAATAAGCTTTGATAACTCTGTTAACTCACATGCAAGTTCCACCTAAATCCAACCCTTCTCACTCATGTATTTATCTAACCTAAATTTATAGCGGAGATTTCTCTCTATTCATTAAATTTTGTCCTGGGAGATTATGGAAGGGATTATCATCTGTACACTCCTTGTTCTCATCCTCAGTTGCAGTGGTGAGGTGGCTCGCTCCTGATCGGGTTAGGTGTGGTCCTTGAATGATAGTTGGCAATGGTTCTGGTGTTGGTGAGCAGCGTAGGGACTACTGACAGGCCAGAGGTCGATTTGTAGTCTCTCACATTTTTTTTTTCTTTCTACTCTTCTGCTCTCTCTCTCTCTCTCTCTCTCTCTCTCTCTCTCTCTCTCTCTCTCTCTCTCTCTCTCTCTCTCTCTCTCCCCCCCCCCCACATTAACCTTCATGTATAACGAGGCACCAATCTCCTCCTGGTTCCTCTGTGGCAGCAACTCCTGACGGTCCCAGCTTGGACATGGTTCGTGGCAGTTACCCCATTCGACCGAGCAACGCTGTTCCTGGTTCACTTCCAACACTGTACTAGACGGATACTCTGTAGATATCGCAGTGGTAGACTTTATTTCTGTGATTTTCGTAAGAATCCTGAAGTTATTTCTATCTCGATGAGTGAGTGATAGGCAGGAAAAGCTTTTTCCTCGTGGATTTATAAACTTCGTTGACGTAAAATTTCCATTTGCCTAGCAACGAGTGTAAAAATATACGTTTTTTTTTTTCCTTTTCAGGTAAGTGTCTGGGGAGGTCCTAAGACCAGGTCTGGAGACCGTGGGACAGAAACAACCTTTTTTTTCTAGTCTCTTCCACGGTATGTTATATAACTGTTCTTTTCTAAGATTCGCAATTGATGTGTCTTACGCTAAACTCACACCTGTATAACACCTGTAAGTGTGGTCCTTACTAGACTTCCTGTGGTCCTTATCAGGCCTGGTGAGGTATTGACCAGGTCTGCTGGGGTCCCGACCAGGTCTGCTGGGGTCCCGACCAGGTCTGCCGGGGTTCCGACCAGGTCTAGTGTGGTCCTGACCAGGTCTAGTGGGGTCCCGACCAGGTCTAGTGGGGTCCCGACCAGGTCTAGTGGGGTCCCGACCAGGTCTAGTGGGGTCCCGACCAGGTCTAGTGGGGTCCCGACCAGGTCTAGTGGGGTCCCGACCAGGTCTAGTGGGGTCCCGACCAGGTCTAGTGGGGTCCCGACCAGGTCTAGTGGGGTCCCGACCAGGTCTAGTGGGGTCCCGACCAGGTCTAGTGGGGTCCCGACAGGGTCTGCTGGGGTTCCGACCAGGTCTAGTGGGGTCCCGACCAGGTCTAGTGGGGTATCGAACATGTCTGCTGTGGCCCCGACCATGTCTGCTGTAGCCCCGACCATGTCTGCTGTGGTCCCGACCATGTCTGCTGTGGTCCCGACCATGTCTGCTGTGAATAACAAAAAAAGGCACAATACCGTGACTGGAACGATACACAAATAACCCGCACATAAAAGAGAGAAGCTTATGACGACGTTTCGGTCCGACTTGGACCATTGACGAAGTCTCTCTTTTATGTGCGGGTTATTTGTGTAATGTCTGTTGTGGTCCATACCAGGTCTGCTGGGGTCCCGACCATGTCTGCTGTGGTCCAGACCAGGCTGCCATAGTGAAGAATTCTGTTCCACAAGGCACAGTACTCGCCCCCATCTTATTCCTTATCCTCATATCAGACAGACAGATATATACACCACAGCTCCGTATCATCCTTTGCGGATGATACTAGGATCTGCATGAGGCTGTCATCTGCTGAGGACGCGGTTAACCTCCAAGAAGATATAAACAAAGTTTTCCAGTGGGCAACGGTAAACAGTATGATGTTCAACGAGGACAAATTCCAACTACTCCGTTATGGAAAACTGGAGAAGATAATAACTAGAACAGAGTATACTACAGACTCTGGCCATACAATAGAGCGGAAAAATAATGTAAGGGACCTGGGAGTAGTAATGTCTGAGGATCTCACTTTCAAGGATCACAACAGTGCCATGATCACAAGTGCAAAGAAAATGATAGGATGGATAATGAGAACGTTCAAAACGAGAGATGCCAAGCCAGTGATGATCCTTTTCAAATCACTTGTTCTCTCTAGGCTAGAATACTGCTGTACATTAACATCTCCATTCAAAGCAGGTGAAATCGCAGATCTAGAGAGTGTACAGAGATCCTTTACTGCACGTATAAGTTCTGTCAAGCACCTTAACTACTGGGAACGCTTGGAAGCACTTGACTTGTACTCGTTGGAACGCAGGAGGGAGAGATATATCATAATCTACACTTGGAAAATCTTGGAAGGAATGGTCCCAAATCTGCACACAGAAATCACTCCCTACGAAAGTAAAAGACTGGGCAGGCGATGCAAAATGCCCCCAATAAAAAGTAGGGGCGCCATTGGTACACTAAGGGAAAACACCATAAGTGTCCGGGGCCCAAGACTGTTCAACAGCCTCCCATCAAGCATTAGGGGAATTGCCAATAAGCCCCTGGCTGCCTTCAAGAGAGAGCTGGACAGATACCTAAAGTCAGTGCCGGATCTGCCGGGCTGTGGCTCGTACGTTGGACTGCGTGCGGCCAGCAGTAACAGCCTAGTTGATCAGGCCCTGATCCACCAGGCCTGGTCATGGACCGGGCCGCCGGGGCGTTGATCCCCGGAATAACCTCCAGGTCTGCTGTGGTTCCGACCATGTCTGCTGTGGTCCAGACCAGGTCTTGTAGGGTATCGAACATGTCTGCTGTGGTCCCGACCATGTCTGCCGTGGTTCAGACCAGGTCTAGTGGGGTATCGAACATGTCTGCTGTTGTCCCGACCATGTCTGCTGTGGTCCCGACCATGTCTGCTGTGGTCCAGACCAAGTCTGCTGTAGTCCCGACCATGTCTGCTGTGGTCCAGACGAGGTCTGCTGGGGTCCCGACCAGATCTAGTGAGGTATCGAACATTGCTGTGGTCCCGACCATGTCTGCTATGGTCCAGACCAGGTCTAGTGGGGCCCCGACCATGTCTGCTGTGGTTCCGACCATGTCTGCTGTGGTCCCGACCATGTCTTCTGTGGTTCAGTCCAGGTCTAATGGGGTATCGAACATATCTGCTGTGGTCCAGACCATGTCTGCTGTGGTCCAGACCAGGTCTGCTGTGGTCCAGACCAGGTCTGCTGTGGTCCAGACCAGGTCTGCAGTGGTCCAGACCAGGTCTGCTGTGGTCCAGACCAGGTCTGCTGTGGTCCAGACCAGGTCTGCTGTGGTCCAGACCAGGTCTGCTGTGGTTCAGACCATGTCTGCTGTGGTCCAGACCAGGTCTGCTGTGGTCCAGACCAGGTCTGCTGTGGTCCAGACCAGGTCTGCTGTGGTCCAGACCAGGTCTGCTGTGGTTCAGACCATGTCTGCTGTGGTCCAGACCATGTCTGCTGTGGTCCAGACCAGGTCTGCTGTGGTCCAGACCAGGTCTGCTGTGGTTCAGACCATGTCTGCTGTGGTCCAGACCAGGTCTGCTGTGGTCCAGACCAGGTCTGCTGTGGTCCAGACCAGGTCTGCTGTGGTTCAGACCATGTCTGCTGTGGTCCAGACCAGGTCTGCAGTGGTCCAGACCAGGTCTGCTGTGGTCCAGACCAGGTCTGCTGTGGTCCAGACCAGGTCTGCAGTGGTCCAGACCAGGTCTGCTGTGGTCCAGACCAGGTCTGCTGTGGTCCAGACCAGGTCTGCTGTGGTTCAGACCATGTCTGCTGTGGTCCAGACCAGGTCTGCTGGGGTCGTGATGGCCTGGTTTTCACAAATTTAGATTTTTGTATGAATATTTAATTTT
>NC_091292.1:31608668-31697584 GCF_038502225.1 Cherax quadricarinatus | reverse complement strand
CTGTGTCCATGTATTGTTTGTAATGGCTTGATAAAGCTCCTGGAGAGCGAAACGTTGCCACAATAAATGTCACATTAGTTGCACTTGTGTCCTTTTACTTTACATATTGTCGGTAATTCTACCAACTTTATTACAGGTATTTTCGTATAAACATGGACTCGCTTTTCATAGGTTGACTCGCGAGTCGTAGTTCGTCTGGGACGCGTACCCACGGCGTGAGCCAGGGCGGCAGCCAGTCTGGCATTGTTTACCAGTGAGCGAAGGTCCCCTCACGTGCTCCAGCGAAATATTTCATAATATTCCATTTATTTTAGTGCTTGCAAGTACTAAATAAGCTACCATGGCTCCAAAGAAAGCTCCTAGTGCCAAGCCTGTGGTAAAGAAGGTGAGAAATACGATTGAATTTAAGAAAACCATCATTGAACAATATGAAAGTGGTACAACAGAGAAGAGAAGCAACCCCAGAAAAGCAAATGGTACCTGAGGTGTTGATGGAAGGGTATTCCCCTTCCAAACTATAAACAATCCACTCTCTCTCCTCCTCCAGTCTCCCATACACTAAGAAGAATCTCCAATAAAGGTAAGTGTTATGCTGTTAATGTTTCATTCATCATTTCCCATTGTATTGTTTATGTACTACATGCATATTTCATGTTAAAAAAAATTTTGTTTTAATACTTCTGGGTGTCAGGAACGGATTAATTGTATTTACATTATTTCTTATGGGGAAAATTGATTCGTAAATCGTAAATTTCGTTTATAGTAACGGCTCCAGGAACGGATTCATTACGAACAACGAGGGACCACTGTATATGTATATATATATATATATATATATATATATATATATATTACTGTAAACACGAACGAGTGGTATTGATCAATAACAATACTACGACTAGCCAAGGACTCGAACCCATGTTGTTTTGACCCGCCTCATAGTGAGCGAAAACCACATATAATTGCCATATTTACGGCATATATATATATATGCCATAAATATGGCAATTATCACGACATAGTAAAGTAATTCTCAATTGCAGTTATCAAGAAAAATTTATAGTTATAAGTATTTTTCATCTCCCTTTTTTTTGACGCTGGAGCCCCGTTAAAGCCATTCATTGCTCCACATTGCAGCAGGACATTCACAAGATGTATCAAATTTCCACCCCTACTAGTAGATGACGTACGGTGTCCAGTAATGGGCAATATAACACCTCGTGTCTCAAATTTGGTTCTCCTGACAGTTGGTAAACACGTGAACCATCTCCCTTACTTCCCCTTCACCACCGCCACCGTTACTGAGGTCGATGTATTCATCCATAAACTCTGTTCTTTAACTCTGCCAGTGACGTTTCTGAAGGCCAACTTATCTCTTCAGAACACGCGCTCTCACTCGTCGTTTCCAGCAGCACTTTGTCCACGTCTGTGTTAAGGTTTGCAGTTGACACAAAAGATAAGGTTGTTAACGTTAATCACTGTGAATGTGCTGTCTGCCGCTAGGCAACCAACCGACCATATCTTGGGCAGCTGGAATGGCAAAGTTATCTGCAGACTTATGCTGGCCAAATCGTTATTAAAAAAAATGAATTCATCCGCAATGTGAGGCTACCATGTACATGATTGGGTTGAGCTCTATGCAGTAGGTGATAAAATTTGTCAGCCTCAGCTGGGGAACTTCATTAGGATGACGAGGCTATTGCCACTCATCCCACTATAGGTTCAGAAACGTCAGCAGGTTTAAAGGTAGCTGGAGTATGGTAGTGAACTTGTGAGCCACCAAGCAATTTAGAAAGATACGGATAGCAAAAGAAAACCTATTATTTTTACGACCTTTCACCAACGAGAGGTTTCGTCAAGTTATAAAGTATCCTGTAGGTGAAATGTTGTTATAATACAAAGTCTCCATTTGTAATACGTGCACCTTTTTTTTTAACCAGGTTGTAAGCTTTCCTTCCATCATGACTGGAGTTACTATTACACGCGAATTATCATCTCTTGGGATATCCGTATTGATCTAGGGTTAAACTGCGCTGCACTCTTCCTGATAAGAGTCGAACATGTCTATCCATGGCTGGTCACTACACGAGAGCTGAATCTGTCTATCCATGGCTGGTCACTACACGAGAGCTGAATCTGTCTATCCATGGCTGGTCACTACACGAGAGCTGAATCTGTCTATCCATGGCTGGTCACTACACGAGAGCTGAATCTGTCTATCCATGGCTGGTCACTACACGAGAGCTGAACCTGTCTATCCATAGCTGGTCACTACACGAAATTCCCACGCTCCTTAATGCATACATCCATAGATCATTACAACTGACAGTCACTCCCAGTGGTGTGCACTGTGCACAGATCCATGTTAATGTGTGGGTGGGCCGTAACTGAAGAAAGTTTTTCTACAAATTTTTCCACGGTTTAGTCTGATGTGTTCTCGACAAGTATGTTTTTGGTGATGTCAGGTTCACGTGCGTGATGGGCCAGATAATCTGTTGCCTCGTGACTGATTTTACTGATGTTATTTTTTTCTTCCATGAAGCTAGGAAAACATGAACCTAATACACTATCTTTTCGTGTTTTCGTTCTCTCTATTTTTTTTCTCTCTTTCTCTGTTGTCTCGAACTCTGTTTCAAGTACATACACATGAACACACATAAACACACCTTGGTGTGCACACGATGACAGTGATGCTGGAACCTTAGGAAGTGGAGGACGAGGAGAGACGAGGAACTGAAGGAAATGAAGGACGAGGGGAGACGAGGAACTGAAGGAAATGAAGGACGAGGGGAGACGAGGAACTGAAGGAAATGAAGGACGAGGGGAGACGAGGAACTGAAGGAAGTGAAGAACGATGGGAGACGAGGAACTGAAGGAAGTGAAGAACGATGGGAGACGAGGAACTGAAGGAAGTGAAGGACGAAGAGAGACGAGGAAGTGAAGGACGAGGAGAGACGATGAATTGAGAAAACTGAAGGACGAGGAGAGACGAGGAACTAATGAAGTGAAGGACGAGGAGAGACGAGGAAGTGAAGGATGAGGAAAGATGAGGAACTAAAGGAAGTGAAGGACGAGGAAAGGCGAGGAACTAAGGAACTGAAGGACGAGGAGAGACGAGGAAGTGAGGAAAGTGAAGGACGAGGAGAGACGAGGAACTGAAGGAAGTGAATGACTGAGAGACGAGGAACTGAGGTAAGTGAGCTATGAGGAAAAATAAGCAATCGTATAGAAATGAAAAAAAAGACCTACTTAGGGAGCGAAACGTCGTATAATAAAAAAGAGTCTCTCTGTACATTTTTGTAGATAAATGGCTCAGAGAACCATTTATCTTAGACTAGAGGATCACATACACAAGTTACTGGTGGATCGATGGACAACAAGACTAGAGAAACATACCCGGCTTTGTCAAGTGTGACACCACCTACAACTGCTTCACCTCACCTGTCTACTATATATAAGCCATTTGACTTAAGAAATCGTAATGACACGATTGCAAATAAACCATACCCCCGGCCAGGATTGAACCCGCGGTCATAGAGTCTCAAAACTCCAGCCCGTCGCGCTAGCCACTAGACCAGCTAGCCACAATAAGATTCATCCAACTAGGTATATTTCTACACCATAGGAAAGTTAGCACAGGCACCTCTGTGACCACAAATGCAAGTTTTTACAGACGAATCTCCAGCTAGCGTGGCCGTGAGATTCGTCTGTAAAAACTTGCATTTGTGGTCACAGAGGTGCCTGTGCTAACTTTCCTATGGTGTAGAAATATACCTAGTTGGATGAATCTTATTGTGGCTAGCTGGTCTAGTGGCTAGCGCGACGGGCTGGAGTTTTGAGACTCTATGACCGCGGGTTCAATCCTGGCCGGGGGTATGGTTTATTTGCAATCGTGTCATTACGATTTCTTAAGTCATGTTGACGGCAGTGAAGGGACTTGAGCTAGAGTTCGTCACGGCCACGCTAGCTGGAGATTCGTCTGTAAAAACTTGCATTTGTGGTCACAGAGGTGCCTGTGCTAACTTTCCTATGGTGTAGAAATATACCTAGTTGGATGAATCTTATTGTGGCTAGCTGGTCTAGTGGCTAGCGCGACGGGCTGGAGTTTTGAGACTCTATGACCGCGGGTTCAATCCTGGCCGGGGGTATGGTTTATAAGCCATTTCTTCGCAAATATGCTGTATTCTTTTCAAGATTGATTGACTCCAGGCTGAGGGACCACTGGTCAAGAATTTTTGAAAAGTTGTGTGCTTCGTAAATGAGATTAGTTAATTCTTATGTATTTTCATGTCCTGAATCCAAATATCACATTGGAAAATGCTTATTAGTTATAGATTTGAAGATACGAGACATGTAATATTTGATTATTTTATTAGAACGTATAATATGCGTCAGTATGTTTTAAACTCTAATCCGTACCTACTCTCTGCCTTTTTGCTTGACGCTTATAGTGGGCTGAAGAATCATATCTTGCCATTGTTAAGCAATAGTCTGCAAGCATTCTTGTGCCCTATTTGCCCTGGTACCATTTTTCCATGGTTGAAATATCTTTGTGAAGCCTTTCACCATGTTCGTCACTAACTGCCTCACAGTTCGCCGGAAAAAAGTCTAAATGTGAATCCCAAAAGTAAATTTTAAGTGACATGTTGCATCCCATGTTCTTGTAAGCCTTGATGAGGTTTTCCACCAATTCTTCATAGTTGCCTTCCCTTCTGTTTCCGAGAAATCCCTTCGCCACTAACTTGAATGTTTCCCAAGCAGCTTTCTCCTCCCCATGAAGGTCTGATTCAAAGTCACCATCTTTAAGAAGCTCTCGAATCTGTGGACCATTGAAGACTCCCTCTCTTAGAGTCGCTCAGTGAGGGGAATTTTGATGTTAATTACTTGAATCCCTGACCGAATTTGTCCATAGCTTTTACAAAGTTTTTCCATGATCCCCAGTTTTATATGTAGTGGTGGTAGCAAAATTTTGTTTGGTTCAGTGAGAGGTGGATGTTGAACATTTTTCATCCCAGGTTCCAATGACTGACGAGGTGGCCAATCTCTCCTGATGTAGTGGGAACCTCTAGCACGGCTGTCCCATTCACAGAGCAGCAGTATTTGGTGTATCCGCCCTGCAAGCCCATCACAAGAGCAACAACAGATCTACCATTGATGTTCATTATATTTCATGCATTGCAATATATGCTTTATATTCTCATAAGTTTCTTTCATATGTGGTACATAGCCCACAGGATTGATGGTTTACTATTGCCGTTATGCAGCAAGACACCTTTCAGACTCGTTTTTGATGAGTCTATGAACAACCTTCAGTGACTGGGTTCGTATTCGATGTTATGAGCTTCCATCAGACCATTAATATTGTTACAGCCACTAAATCACCTTCCATTACGAAGAAATCGTTGAACTGCTGCTGACGGTCACGAAATTTTGAAATCTTCACATCAGCTGCTAGGAGGTTCCACTGTTGAAGACGAGAGCCTAGCAGCTCTGCCTTATTTTTGCGTATTTGCAGATCCCTGACAAGGTCATGGAGTTCCCCTTTTGTTATAAGTTGTGGCCTAGAGGAGTGTGCTTCATCAAAGTTTCGGCCACTCTGTAATCCAGCACTGTCATTCTTCTCTTCTTTCTCCTCACCACTTTCTTCATCTGAGTCGACGTATACCGAAGTTGGTGCATCAGGGACAGGTAGACCTTCTCCATGTGGAACTGGGCGAATAGCTGATGGAATGTTTGGATATTCAGTGGACCCTTTTTTTTTTCTTTGACAAGCCCTTTTGTACTGGAGGTACCCTGCAGAAATAACAATTGTTGGTATGGTCTATTGGCTCCCGCCATGTCATCGGCACAGCAAAAGACATTGCTTTCCTTTTCCTGTTCAACCATTGGTGAAGGTTAGTAGCACAATCGTTGCAGCATATGTGTGGAGCCCAGTTCATATCCTGGTCACCAATCTTGCATCCGAAATATAGGTGATATGCCTTTCTAACCATAGCAATTATACGGCGCTTCTGTGATGCAAAGGTCACCTCACCACAAGTGTAGCAGAAGCTGTCTGCACTATTCACACAAGTACGAGGCATCTGAAAGAAGAAGAAAAACAATTAGAAGATAAACAGAAAATATATTCATTAATTTATTATAATACAGATCATGTCAGCTAAGTAGAAGTAATTATATCATTCAGTAGGAAAATAAAATTAATATATGCCTCACATTCATATCAATAGCTTGCTAAGTGAATATTTATTATAAGTTTAAAAAGTGTTTGGCTAAGAAAAACACTTACCTTTCACCTCAAAATATAAACTTGGACATCACAACCACCATCTATGACTGCTGGAACAATGAGGGTCAGTGAGACTGTGAGTGTGGTAAGAAACACACTGCCACAAGCCTGTTGGAACCTGTTGTGACACGTAGGTGTATATTGAAAAGTAGAGCTAACAAACAATTTTAACTATGATATTCATTATTAGTGACCTAAAATTAGTTGGAAATTGTTACTCAGGTCTCGGAAGCATTTTGGTTGTTGACCAGTGTAGCCTCAAACTCCTGTTCTTCACCATTCTCCTTTGTATGGACTGACGAAGCCACTGTGTGGCGAAATGTTTCCTCAATAAAGATACCCAAGTGTTGCTCATGTGTCAAATTTATCAACATGGACCAGTAGACCCATGGCAGTGCTACAGCCAACGTGACTAAAGTCAACGTTGGACTTATGATGATTTCATGTGGTTGTGAAAATATGAACCAAACTGTTTTATTCTCAAGGTACTTCAGACTTACTATCTGGAGACCTCATCGCAAAGTTTATTTCTAATCAGGATCATCATACGTTTATCACGACGGTCATTAAAAAAGTCACTTAAATTTAAATTCACTTAAATACGAATTTTGTGATTAATTTTCGCTTTATGTGAGTTGAAGTAAAGGATGCTAAATACCTGTATTTGTGTTTTTGAAGTGAGGCCTCTTTATACATTTTAAATTTTATTGTGGCCCACTTCGGTATATTTACTAACAGTTGATTAAGCTGAGCTGACTGTGAAAATATATATATATATATATATATATATTTGTTATAAACATCAAAACATGCATCAAATACATCATGGCAGGCAGTGGCGGCCTCCCTTCCTGAACTGCCTCCCCTCCCTTAACTGCCTCCCCTCCCTGAACTGCCTCCCCTCCCTGAACTGCCCCCCTTCCCTGAACTGCCTCCCCTCCCTGAACTGCCTCCCGTCCCTGAGCTGCCTCCCCTTCCTGAACTGCCTCCCGTCCCTGAACTGCCTCCCATCCCTGAACTGCCTCGTGGCAGGCAGTGGCTACCTCCCCTTCCAGAACTGCATAATCTAGAGGTGTCGCGCGCAGAAAAAAACCCTTATGCTAATACACGCTTCTCGGCTGTGACTGGTAATTACGTTTGCGGGCATAGAGGTACACACCCCATGCTGGAAGTGGCGTCTAATGATCACCACCTGAATGCCTCTCACCCTCCATGGTGAGCGGGTTCAGGTTCTCTCAATACACGAGTGGAGTGTCACTAAGGCAGAGCCCTGCTAAGCCGCTTACTCTCCCAGACCTTTCTCCGCCGGGCCAATTATTCATCAATAGTTGCTATTTTCATGGTAATCAGGCTGGAGGAAGCGTCGCTAACTCGGGAATGTTACGGTTGGTTTCATTCGTGTGGCTTCTGACACTGGTAACGCTGGTGACATCTTTATATATTGACATTTCTTCACTAGTATATAGGGACGCAGTGTACATATACAGTGTTTGAACTCAAGAAATTCACATCACAATAATGTGCCGGTGAACGGTGCATTAATTTACACATTACCGTGAATACAGTGAAAGTACATTTAACATAACATCCCTCGCACTTCTACCTGACCCACCATGATCGGCCAGTTGTTCAGTATATGCAGCGGAAGGGTGACACCGACGATATCAAGAACTAGGACACATCCTGTGCTGCAGTAAGCCATCGCTTTATGCTATTTCGATATTAGTAAATCACTGTGCGTAAATGCAAGTTAATTTACAATAACCTAATACAATAATAAGTATCTTTAGGCTTTTAGATAGGGCTGAAATCAAATATTTGTAATTAGGTCATCAACGGCCGTCTAATGTTAAAGTTTAGATAACTAGATAGATGGTTGTCCTTCAGAATAATTAAAATTCCTGAAACCAACTTTTCACACTTCAAATTAAAATTTCTGTTGATGAGATCCCATAGTTTGAGATCATGTAAATCAAGAATAATATTTATGAAGATTTACCCGTAGAATATCCTGCACACACGAGCCAGCCATCAGCTGGTTCGCAAGTGTGGCTTTTTTGACCAAGACTGAGGTGTATCTCAAAGGCATATCGACTTTGTGTTAACTCTGACTCTTTTTCCTTTCAATATAAATTTTATTTTCAAACCTTTGGTGTTATTATGGGCTCTCCTCTATTCCTGTTCTTTCTAACCTTTATATGGAATACTTCGAAACTATTCTCCTTCCTACTTTGGCTCTGTTATGTAGATGACATCATTGCTCTTTAGTTTCATGACTCTGGTCTCTTCCAACCATTTCTCGATGCCCTTAACGATCTTGCTCCTTACATCAAGTTTAAAACTGAATGTGAATCTAACTCTTGGCTTCCTTTCTTTGATGTACTTGTCCGATGCTTGGATGCAGGCTTTTCTTTTACCGTTTATAGCAAACTTATGCACAGTGGCATGTATATTCACTACTTTTCTTACTATGCTCCCTCTGTCAAGAAAAATGTTATTATTTCTTTGTTTCTCCGTGCCTTCCGCATTGGTGATCCTCAGTTTCTTGACTCGGAAATTTCCAGTCTTCGCGATTCGTTCTCTTGTCTTGGCTACCCTTTCGATGTCATGATCTTTGTGCTTCGTTTAGCACATGATCTCACGTGCTAAACGAACTTTCTTCTCTCCCAAACCCTCTACTCCTGTGGAATCTCCTGTTCTCCGTCTTCCCTATATTTTCAATCTTCTAATATCAACATAAATGGTTTAAAACCGACAAGTTGAACATTGAGACACTTATGCAACATTCCCAAATGTTGCATAAGTATCTCAAACTTCATCTCTCTCCGTTCCTTAGACATCAAACATTAATTTCCACCAAACTAACAACCTTCGCAGTAATCTAGTTCACACCTCTCCCTCTGCAATTGATGCCCTTCGTGTCTACTCTATTTCATGCTCTTCTTGTTTCCCTAGCTTTTCGTAGTTCTCGGCAATCGTAAATTTCGTCAATCATAGGGGTATTTTCATATAAACATGGACTCGCTTTTCATAGGTTGACTAGCGAATAGTAGTTCGTCCAGGACTCGTATGCACGGTGTGAGCCGGGGCGGCCTCCCTACCCAGCCAGTCTGGCATTGTTTACCAGTGAGTGAAGGTCCCCTCAAGTGCTCCTACGAAATATTTCATAATATTCCACTCATTTTAGTGCTTGCAAGTACTAAATAAGCTACCATGGCTCCAAAGAAAGCTCCTAGTGCCAAGCCTGTGGTAAAGAAGGTGAGAAATATGTACAGTGACAAAGTCTTGTACCATTTTAGGGAAGTGTTAAAGAGATGCCAGAAACAGAGCTCTCTCCACAGTTACTTTGCGAGACAGGACTAGAGTGACTCTCAAGGTGGTCCAAGTGGCATTAAGAAACAGAGAAGAGAAGCAACCCCAGAGAAGCAATTGGTACCTGAGGTGTTGCTGGAAGGGGATTCCCCTTCCAAACTGTAAACAATCCAATCTCTCTCCTCCTCCAGTCTCCCATACACTAAGAAGAATCTCCAATAAAGGTAAGTGTTATGCTGTTAATGTTTCATTCATCATTTCCCATTGTATTGTTTATGTACTACATGTATATTTCATGTAAAAATTTTTTTTTGTTTTAATACTTCTGGGTGTCAGGAACGGATTAATTGTATTTACATTATTTCTTATGGGGAAAATTGATTCGCGAATCATAAATTTCGTTTATAGTAACGGCTCCAGGAACGGATTAATTACGAAAAACGAGGGACCACTGTACTTTGGAGAAACGGGCCGCTCTCTTTCTAACCAGCTTAATTAAAGAACACGAAAAAGTGTTAGGCTTGCCGACACCAATAATGCCCTTTACTTTCTTGATAGAGATCATGATCATCCTATTGACTGGTCCTCTGCCAAAAACTGTCTATCCTACGTCTATCCATCACAGCCGTCGTCTTGTTGAAACATCCCTTATACACTGCGTTTCTAGTATGAATCTTAGTACTGGCTTTGTCTCTGTAATTCCTTCCTTTGTCCTTACATTATCAAATGCTCAAAGCTTCAGAACACTCGTGACTTGACATGATTCTTTCTCCTATCCTATCCTATTGACTGGTCCTCTGCCAAAAACTGTCTGTCCTACGTCTATCTTTTCCTGGTTTTTCATTATTTTTTTATTTGTCCCTAGAGGGACTAGTACCGAACTTGCACACGAAAATCACTCATTACGAAAGCAAAAGACTTGGCAGACGATGCACCATCCCCCCAATGAAAAGCAGGGGTGTCACTAGCACGTTAAGAGACCATACAATAAGTGTCAGGGGCCCGAGACTGTTCAACTGCCTCCCAGCACACATAAGGGGGATTACCAACAGACCCCTGGCAGTCTTCAAGCTGGCACTGGACAAGCACCTAAAGTCAGTTCCTGATCAGCCGGGCTGTGGCTCGTACGTTGGTTTGCGTGCAGCCAGCAGCAACAGCCTGGTTGATCAGGCGCTGATCCACCAGGAGGCCTGGTCACAGACCGGGCCGCGGGGGCGTTGACCCCCGAAACTCTCTCCAGGTAACTCCAGTGTGTTCTGTTCTTCAATATTTTGCCTCCCCCTCCATGTGTTTTTGGTCGTACCTTTCGTGGGCTTTTAGCTCTCTTGCAGTGCTCCTTTTTTTTTTGTCCTTAGACTTACCCCATTTTACTACTACTACTACTATTAATGCTTCTACGTTTTCTACTATTATTACTACTGCCTCCCGTCTCTTCCCTTTCTATCTCTTGTGGCAAAAACTATTTCCCCAACTTTCTACTACCTCTACTACTTCCACTACCAACCAGCCACTACTGTCCCCCTCGCCGAGCCCACTCATTCTCTTCTGTCAATGACTTGTGAATGGTCTAAGTCGGACTGAAACATCGTCATAAGCTTTTCTCTCTCCTGTGTGCTGGTTATTGGTGTATTGTTCCAGTCACGTTCTTTAAAGATAACTTTTATTTTAACCTTTGCTTCCCTTCTTGTCGTTTAAGACTTTGGCTATAGAAGTTAGGTATTCTGTTTCTCAGGAGAAATGGAAAAAATTCTCCTGACGCAGTTTTAGTCATATGATACACAAATAACCCGCACATAGAAGAAGGGAGCTGACGACGACGTTTCGGTCCGACTTAGACCATTTACAAAGCCACACTGTGTGACTTTGTAAATGGTCCAATTCGGACCGAAACGTCGTCGTAAGCTCCTCTCTTCTATGTGCGGGTTGAACATTAAAATGGTATAAAATACCGACAGGTTGTTAGGTAAGACACATATGCAACAGTTAGGTATCTTTATTTCGAAACGTTTCGCATACACAGTAGGCTTCTTCAGTCGAGTACAGAAAAGTTGATAGAAACAGAAAATACTGGAAGACGATGTAATCAGTCCATCACCCTTAAAGTTTTGAGGTGGTCAGTCCCTCAGTCTGGAGAAGAGCATTGTTTCATACTTTGGAACAATGCTCTTCTCCAGACAGAGGGACTGACCACCTCAAAACTTTAAGGGCGATGGACTGATTACATCGTCTTCAAGTATTTTCTGCTTCTATCAACTTTTCTGTACTCGACTGAAGAAGCCTACTGTGTAGGCGAAACGTTTCGAAATAAAGATACCTAACTGTTGCATATGTGTCTTACCTAACAATATGTGCGGGTTATTTGTGTATCGTTCCAGTCACGGTTTTGTGCTTGTTTTTGTTATTTATTGTTAGTCATATGATGACTCCCTGAGTAGAGATTTTGATTATTAAACCGAGGTCTTCCCCTCATTCAATGATCCACTCTGTAAAACAAAGTCACTTTAGGATGTTTACTATAGCAGCTGTACCCTGGAACACATGTCAAGATATTAGTCAGCACGTAGTCCAGATGCTTAACTGAGTAATGAAAATTCATGACTGGTACACTCCTGCAAATGCAATTTCCGTCTATTAGTATACTGCCAATGGTTGGTATGACAAGTAGCGAATATATGCTTATATAATTATGTGAGCAACTCTAGACCTGGTCTGAGATAAATAAATCTGTCACAATATTTTTTTCCAGATTATTTGAGACTAGAGGATCAATAGAAAAAGAGACAGTAACACAGTATAATGCTCTTCTTATTGACAACGTTTCGCCAGCACAGTAGGCTTTATCACGTGACCTGATGAAACTTCCAGTGTAGCGAAGCGTTGTCAACAAAGAACCACAGTTTATGGCATTTGTGTCTCTTTTTTTTCCACTGTCGGTTTTTTATGCCATTTCTCTTTACTAAGGGTCGCTGATTAATGAGAGTAGCTGTGGTCTGGCGTCACACCTAATTATATGACCCTTTAACTTTGTAAAAACTACTTTCACGTGAATTAAGGATCACATTTCGAAGAGTTACTTTTAGTTAGGAGCATCTCTGTAGAGCGCACCTTTATTCATGTCACGGTGCTGCTGGCAACATCCGGTAAGATGGTGTGGTGGACAGAAGGGTTCCAGGCTCTAGGAGGCGGTAGAGGTATCAAAAGAGATCAGGGTGTGTCTATGAGAAGCAGCAAGATTTTATGAGGCCTAGCTGAAGCCACTTTGGAAACCAGTGCTGAAGGAAGTGAACTGGTAGAGTTTTGGAGTGATTCACCAATGATAGTTCAATCTAAATTGCAAGTTTTCCTGTGTTAATAATAATTATTATTCCCCAAGATCCCTCAAATTTTAGTAGTTTATTGTGTAATCTCCCTGTTTTATAAATTAGCTTTCCAGTGACCTTGTATAAGGGTTCAAGATTTAGTAATTGTGAAAACTCTATACTTTCAGTAATTATGAACAAATGTGTGCCCTTATCAAATGGTATATCACTTATCCTCATTAATACTTTCTTGAAATTTTATATGATACGTATATTGGGAGGTTATTAATGGGAAGAGAAAGTAATAGTATGTAAGTGCTGTTGGCTGGCCTGGAGAAAGCTTTACTCCAGCAATAGTTTAATAAGGTTTACCAAGGAGAGAAGTTCACTAATTCCCTTAAAATTAAGTGGTATATTACTGAGAGGTGGATAAGAAGGCCTCAACCTCCTTGTTAAACAATCATTATATTCATGGGGAAGCGTTAAACTCGTAGGGGTCACACACAACGCCTTGTGAAAAGAAAATGGGTAGGCGTCATCAGACTCGATGCAAAGAAACGGAGGGAAGTTCTGATTCATTATTGTTATTATTATAATATTTAAGGAAAGCACCAAACCCTTAGGGTTTACATCATCTTGGGAAATGAGAGGCAATCAGGATCAGTCTAGGAAATGGAAGGATAAACCTTGTTCCTTGCATGGACAACCTCCTGACGAGCAGTCAAGAACCTCAGACAAATAGCTCGTCCTCATCAGGTACAAGCTAAGCCGACCTTCGACGGGACTTACATTACACGTTAGATTTCGTTCAGGTACATGGTACTTATATAAGTAAAGTTCTCTTGACGGATTTGACTGATACAGGTAACAGCACAACGTTCGAGAACCCAAACATGTGTTACCAACAAGATAATGTCTGAATGACATTAGTTAATGTGTCAGAGTAACCCAAGGACCAGATGGGCCTTAAAGATACCTCTGTCTCACCCTATTACTACTCAAGGAAAACTAGGCACACTGTTCCAATTCAGCTCTTCTGCTTCTTTTTTAAATCCCTCAGGTCAAATCAATTTATATCTAGTTATTCGTCAATTACCGAGCAATCTTCATTTTATAAAGTTTGAGCAGTTGCAAGAGCTCAACCTCGTTAAAGGTTTAAATATATATATATAGAAATCCACGGAGACTTCATCCCTCCATGAATAGCAGTTAATAGCTTCCCGAGTCTGTAGAGATTTTTAACATTTACGTCAAGCCTTGTAACTTGGTCTCCTAGAAACGAGTGTAAACACTAACTTCAGGACGTTATAAATCATGAACCCAGAAGGTTAACTGCTTAACAAAATCCCTTGTTGAACACTAGCTACTGGCAAGTGAACTTCAATTTTTTTTAAATGTGGCGAAAAGTGAAGAAGCCTGTCCTACGGGCGAAACGTCTCAATAAAATTCCTCTCCGAAATTGTCTTTCACAGATGTTAATACTTGACGTACATGCTAAATTTATTCTGCAGTTCCAATGATGGAACATGATATGTTTATAATTGCCTCTCTTGTCTCAGTTGATACTGACGAAGCCCCAGTTGACCTTCACTCCAGCTAATTGACCATTGCTGTTGAAGCAGTTCAAGCCACCGACTCTTCCCAAAACTTAAGACTCATGCTCAAAGAATGTTTCAAATATTTTAGTCAACATATACATATATATATATATATGTGAGCAGATATTTTCTGTGACGGAACTGAACAAATAAAAACTTGGACCTGTATGATGACTGATGACCGACGGAGCAGAACGTAGCGTTGTAACAGCAAAGACAACGTAGGTCAGCACACATCACCTCTCTCAGTCCCTCTGAGAGTCTCACATTTTCATCGACGTTTTCAAAGCATAAATGAATTTGAACTATAATTAAACAATTACAATTTTACATCTATAAAAATGTTCGGCTTGCCAGTCAAAATAATTACCCATCACTGGCTGGTATATATCAAGTGTGTGTGTGTGTGTGTGTGTGTGTGTGTGTGTGTGTGTGTGAGAGAGAGAGAGAGAGAATATTTACTTACATATCCTGAGCCTAATTTTACTGCTAATTATTTGTCGTGGTATTTAAAGTCAATACAAAAGCAGACTCACTTGTAAGCGAGAGGTTATGGTTGCAATACTCGGCACTGTGGAACTCTGGTTGAAACAAGCACCTTGAGTGCGTTCGTCTCTGTGTGTACACCAGTAACTGGTGGCCGGAATAGACACAATTAGCAGATTATGTTTTAGAGTCTGTTTACTATAGGTAGGCTTTAAAACGAGGTCAGGTAGGAGGCAACTCTTAGACTACTACAAGGAATAAAGAAATCCGCAATATTGCTTTTGTCACCCTTCAGCGTGAGTGTAAACTAGGAAAGTGGTGGTGGTTGTGATGATGGTGGTGGTGGTGGTAGTGATGGCGATGGTGGTAGTGGTGATGGTGGTGGTGTTGTTGTTGTTGCTGGTGGTGCTAGTGGTGATGGTGGTGGAGTTGGGACTAGTAGTGGTGCTGATGGTGGTGTTGCTGGTGGCAGTGGTAGTGGTGGTGCTGGTGACGGTGGTTAGCGTGACTCACGCCACCAGTCTTCAGTCTGTTGGGAAATTTAGAGATGGTCAAGGAACCTCCACAGTCTCCGCTTCCTTCTTGGAAAACAAGTGTTTTAAGCAAGCAGGGAAAGTAAAGATTTGTGCAGATATAAACCGACTCACCTACCATTACGGAAACTTTTAATGCGAATGTATTCGTCATGCGTAGTGTGAATGAAGCTTAAATAATACTAGTTTTTCGAAAGCCAGTATGTGTTTGTTGTTCTTAACAGTCAGCATAGGTGTGTTTATATATATATATATATATATATATATATATATATATATATATATATATATATATATATATATATATATATATATATATATATATATATATATATATATATGGTTCCTGGATGATGGTACCCTAGCTGGCACAACAGAATCTCTCCTAGAGGACATCAGTAAAATTAAAGACATGGGAGAAAGCCTGGGCCTATCTTTAAACCCCACCAAATGTGAAATAGTTTCTACCAACCAACAGATGATCCAGAATATTAGTGCTGTTTTACCAGGAGCACGAGCCATTGATCCAGCCAATAGCACTCTCCTTGGTGCTCCTCTTGGGTCCAATACCATCGATCTGATCCTAGAAAAAAAAGTCTCAGACCTCCGGACGATGGAAAGCAGGATGAAAGACATTGACACACACCGCCGTCTGCAGTCTCTGATGAAGTGACTAGGATAGTGGAGTCTGGAAAATACTTGTTCAATTATAGTGCATTCTTCCTCATTCTTCCTTATGTAGACATGACTTCATTCACACAAATATTACATTATAGCTTATATATGGTTTTGAGTTATCTATATTATCTTATATTTTAGAAGGTATAGATGAATTTAAACACGTTTAAGTGGTTATGAGACATTTTAAAAAGGAAAGTCGGGGTATTTTTCCAGAATGCTTGACAATGTGCTGCTGTGGACAAAATACCTTGACATTTCTTAAACATTTGCGAGTAAGTTGTCTCTGAATTTACTAATTTTTGATCGCATACCAGCACATAATGATGGCATACTAGCACATAATGATGGCATACTAGCACATAATGATGGCATACTATCACATAATGATGACATACTAGCACATAATGGCATACTAGCACATGATGACATACTAGCACATAGTGATGGCATACTAGCACATAATGGCATACTAGCACATAATGATGACATACTAGCACATAGTGATAGCATACTAGCACATAATGATGGCATACTAGCACATAATGATGGCATACTAGCACATAATGATGGCATACTAGCACATAGTGATGGCATACTAGCACATAATGATGACATACTAGCACATAATGATGGCATACTAGCACATGATGACATACTAGCACATAGTGATGGCATACTAGCACATAATGATGGCATACTAGCACATAATGATGGCATACTAGCACATAGTGATGGCATACTAGCACATAATGATGGCATACTAGCACATAATGATGACATACTAGCACATAGTGATGGCATACTAGCACATAATGATGGCATACTAGCACATAATGATGGCATACTAGCACATGACATACTAGCACATAGTGATGGCATACTAGCACATAATGATGGCATACTAGCACATAGTGATGACATACTAGCACATAATGATGACATACTAGCACATAGTGATGGCATACTAGCACATAGTGATGGCATACTAGCACATAATGATGGCATACTAGCACATAGTGATGGCATACTAGCACATGATGGCGTACTAACACATGATGATGGCATACTAGCACATAATGATGGCATACTAGCACATGATGATGGCATACTAGCACATAATGATGGCATACTAGCACATGATGACATACTAGCACATAATGATGGCATACTAGCACATAATGATGGCATACTAGCACATAATGATGGCATACTAGCACATAATGATGGCATACTAGCACATAATGATGGCATACTAGCACATAATGATGGCATACTAGCACATAATGATGGCATACTAGCACATAATGATGGCATTCTAGCACATAATGATGGCATACTAGCACATAATGATGGCATACTAGCACATAATGATGGCATACTAGCACATAATGATGGCATACTAGCACATGATGGCATACTAGCACATAATGATGGCATACTAGCACATAATGATGACATACTAGCACATAATGATGGCATACTAGCACATAATGATGGCATACTAGCACATAATGATGGCATTCTAGCACATAATGATGGCATACTAGCACATAATGATGGCATACTAGCACATAATGATGGCATACTAGCACATAATGATGGCATACTAGCACATAATGATGGCATACTAGCACATAATGATGGCATACTAGCACATGATGGCATACTAGCACATAATGATGGCATACTAGCACATAATGATGGCATACTAGCACATAATGATGACATACTAGCACATAATGATGGCATACTAGCACATAATGATGGCATACTAGCACATAATGATGGCATACTAGCACATAATGATGGCATACTAGCACATAATGATGGCATACTAGCGCATAATGATGGCATACTAGCACATAATGATGGCATACTAGCGCATAATGATGGCATACTAGCACATAATGATGCACTGTGTGACAATAGTTCATCTTTCAAAGTTTTTATTTAGTTATGCCAGTATTTACAGTTATATAAGTTTGTCATCGCTGTTTTGGTTTTATACTACACAGATTTCTACATTTTTCGTATATTAATTTCTGAGGTTTTTAGAGACTTCTTTGCCAGTATTGCTATACACGCTTTATTTCCACACTTTTTCCCTTCTCTGTACTGAGTAGCTGCTATCAAACATTATCTCATGTGTTCCTCTAACATGGTAATTTTTTTTTCAGGTTCTGTATACAAATTTCGATATTAACAACTGTCTTATAAAGTAACTTATGTTGGGGTCCTTGTATTTCCGTTGGGGGTTCTCGTATTTCCGTTGGGGGTTCTCATATTTCCGTTGGGGTCCTTGTATTTCTGTTGGGGTCCTTGTATTTTCTGTGGGGGTTCTTGTATTTCCGTCGAGGTCTTTGTATTTTCGTTAGAGTCTTTGTATTTTCATTGAGGTCACTTGTATTTCCGTTGGGGGTCCTTGTATTTCCGTTGGGGGTCCTTGTATTTCCGTTGAGGGTCCTTGTGTTTCGTTGAGGGTCCTCGTATTTTCGTTGGGGGTCCTTGTATTTCCGTTGGGGGTCCTTGTATTTCCGTTGGGGTTCCTTGTATTTCCGTTGGGGGTCCTTGTATTTCCGTTGGGGGTCCTTGTATTTCCGTTGGGGGACCTTGTATTTCCGTTGGGGTCCTTGTATTTCCGTTGGGGGCCCTTGTATTTCCGTTGGGGTCCTTGTATTTCCGTTGGGGGTCCTTGTATTTCCGTTGGGGATCCTTGTATTTCCGTTGGGGGCCCTTGTATTTCCGTTGGGGGCCCTCGTATTTCCGTTGCATATATGATTGCATTCGTTTATAAAATCTCACAATTATACTATTTTTGAGATGATTCCATCATTATTGTTTATTAAATATTCTTATCTCCGTGTCGTTCCTTCTAATTCCTGTTTGGTATCTTAGAAATTATTTTATGTCAGAAATTAGACCTATTGCTATGTGAAAAGTTATCTCTTCTTGCTGATCCCTTTCGTCTTTTAGTTTTCTTGCAACGTCTATACATTATTATCCTATATTTTCATTGAATCATCTGTAGATTTTTTTTTCATAAAAATTTTGTTGGTCTTTATAATTTATATAACATTACTCTTTCATTATTTTATTCAAAATTAAAGTTGGTAGAATTACCGACAATATGTAAAGTAAAAGGACACAAGTGCAACTAATGTGACATTTATTGTGGCAACGTTTCGCTCTCCAGGAGCTTTATCAAGCTTGATAAAGCTCCTGGAGAGCGAAACGTTGCCACAATAAATGTCACATTAGTTGCACTTGTGTCCTTTTACTTTACATATTAAAAATTATATGGTTTAGGTAGTCCTATTTGAAATATGTTAACTTCAGGTCTAGGTTACGTAAGTATACGTCTATTGTTACTCTTTACTATTAGATTAATTTACGTTGGTATTTATTTCACATTTAAGTTCAAACTAGAATTTAACCTATAATATTGCATTATTGTACTAAATGTTTAGCATTCACATTTTGGTTCAGAGGTCTCTAGTATAATCTTCTTTAAAATATGTTAGTTGCATACAAAGATATTTTAAATTACGTATGTTGTCAATTGTATGGATTCAATTATCTTAGTTGGGTTACACAGTTCATGATGTAGACATAATTTTAAATGTTTTTAAAATCGTGCCTTACGTTTTTTGTAATATATTTTAGATTCTGATGATGGGCGAAGAAACATCTGAAACGTCAATAAAGAAATTGGATATCTATTAAGGATGGTATTTATTGTTGTCTTGGTCCTGTCTTGGGTTATCCTGGGCCATTCATATATGTTACTATATATGAACGTTTCAGTCACCTATATGTGTGATAGTTCCAATCACTTGAAATTTTATATTCCCAGATGTTCAATGAACCCATGAGTGTCTTCCATGACTGGGATCCCGGTGGTGATAAATCACCTGTAATAATGTTGGTAGAATTACCGACAATATGTAAAGTAAAAGGACACAAGTGCAACTAATGTGACATTTTATTGTGGCAACGTTTCGCTCTCCAGGAGCTTTGTCAAGCCGTTACAAACAGTACACGGACACAGAGGGTATATATAGGCTCAGAGTGAGGTGCAATACTAGAGGTAGTAGTAGTAGTAGCGACATAAGTTGTAGTAGTAGTAGTAATACAAATAGAGCAATTAACTCGTACATGAGTAAAAGGATATAAAAGCTATTATTTGGGTAACATAAAAATACGGTAGACAAATATAGAGTGGATAGAGAAGGCCTGTTTCAGTGTTCACTCTCTGTAATGTGTTTTGTGTAGTATTAACAGGAGAGGCTATGTGATGGCAGGGTTTACTGTTTTCAGGAGGATTCTTGCTAAGACTTCAGAGATGGTGAAGCTGCCTTTATTTTGTTTAATTGTATTCGAAACAGCGATTAGTGCTGATTCGAGGCACTTGTGTCTGCGGAAATTAGTTTCTTTGATCACTAATTGGGCGTCTCTGAATTTCATGAGATGATTGGTGGAATTTCGGTGTTGTACACAGGCGTTGTTCAAGTTATCGTTCCTACAGGCGTAAATGTGTTCACTGAGGAGGGTGTCGAGGTTTCTTGCTGTTTCACCTACATAAATCTCGTCGCAGCCTCCACAGGGTATAGTGTAAACTCCTGCACTGACTGGTTCGTGGTGCTTTGATTTTGTCCTGGTCAGATCCTTTATTGAAGTGCTGGAAGCGATGGCGACTCTGGTGTTAGCTTGTGAAAGTACTTTAGAAACGTTCAGTGCAACCTGGCTGTTGGGAAGAATTATAACTTTGTTGGGAGTGGTGTTGGTGCGTGGAGAATTAATGATCTGAAGAGCTCTTTTCTTGCAGTCTTTGATGAAAAAGGAAGGAAAATGTAACTCAGTGGAGGTTTGGTGAATGTATGTACATTCCTCGTCAAGAAACTCAGGACTACAAAATCTTGACTGGACCATACCCCCGGCCGGGATTGAACCCGCGGTCAGAGAGTCTCAAAACTCCAGCCCGTCGTGACGGGCTGGAGTTTTGAGACTTTATGACCGCGGGTTCAATCCCGGCCGGGGGTATGGTTTGTTTGCAATCGTGTCATTACGATTTCTTAAGTCATCTTGACTGGAATTTGTATCTTGACAAATTCCAGTCAAGACACTAAGACCAAAAGAGGCATCATCATTGGGTTTTTCCTAAGAGCGTTCCGAATTTGTAGTCCTGAGTTTCTTGACGAGGAATGTACATACATTCACCAAACATTCACTGAGTTACATTTTCCTTCCTTTTCCATCAAAGACTGCAAGAAAAGAGCTCTTCAGATTATTAATTCTCCACGCACCAACACCACTCCCAACAAAGTTATAATTCTTCCCAACAGCCAGGTTGCACTGAACGTTCCTAAAGTACTTTCACAAGCTAACACCAGAGTCGCCATCGCTTCCAGCACTTCAATAAAGGATCTGACCAGGACAAAATCAAAGCACCACGAACCAGTCAATGCAGGAGTTTACACTATACCCTGTGGAGGCTGCGACAAGATTTATGTAGGTGAAACAGCAAGAAACCTCGACACCCTCCTCAGTGAACACATTTACGCCTGTAGGAACGATAACTTGAACAACGCCTGTGTACAACACCGAAATTCCACCAATCATCTCATGAAATTCAGAGACGCCCAATTAGTGATCAAAGAAACTAATTTCCGCAGACGCAAGTGCCTTGAATCAGCACTGATCGCTGTTTCGAATACAATTAAACAAAACAAAGGCAGCTTCACCATCGCTGAAGTCTTAGCAAGAATCCTCCTGAAAACAATAAACCCTGCCATCACATAGTCTCTCCTGTTATACTACACAAAGCACATTACAGAGAGTGAACACTGAAACAGGCCTTCTCTATCCAGTCTGTATTTGTCTAACGTATTTTTATGTTACCCAAATAATAGCTTTTATATCCTTTTACTCATGTACGAGTTAATTGCTCTACCATATTGTAGTACTACTACTACTACAACTTATGTCGCTACTACTACTACTACTACTACCTCTAGTATTGCACCTCACTCTGAGCCTATATATACCCTCTGTGTCCATGTACTGTTTGTAACGGCTTGATAAAGCTCCTGGAGAGCGAAACGTTTTCACAATAAAATGTCACATTAGTTGCACTTGTGTCCTTCTGCTTTATACATAAATTACCTGATGGAAATAAGTCACTCTGACTGACCTTTATTTTTTTGGGTTATCCTAGGTAATTTATACATGTGTTAATATGTATGATAATTGCACTAATGTGGACCTGTACTTAAATTCACTTACCCCGTCTGACCCTCTTGGACCATCCTGGGCAACTCACACATATACCCATATGTATGATAGTTACAGTCGCCAAAACTTGTGTACCCGTGCCCATACCCTTACGTGTACCCTTATGTAGACTGTACCTGAAAAGCCTCACTGTTGTTTGCTACCTAGAGAGAGAGAGAGAGAGAGAGAGAGAGAGAGAGAGAGAGAGAGAGAGAGAGAGAGAGAGAGAGAGAGAGAGAGAGGAGTGGAGAAAATACATATAACATAAAACATAACTATAGATAAAACACTTTTAATCAGCGTTATTACTTAAAACTCATAATTCTGGCGTATGCTTTCCGTTTCACAGCGCATTTCATTACAACATTGACAAAGCAATACCATCACAGAGTGGCTTCATTGTAACCTGCTCATAGCACTGAAAATAATGGCCTGGCCAGTGTTCATTAAGTATGAGCTGCAGAGTGCATGGCTTACTCTGCCATAATGGGCCTCTGTTGATTTATTTGCTCAACGTTTGTGTTTACATTACTCAGTTTTATGTGATAGTTTTTTCGGAAATCATCTACGGTAATTTTTTAAAATGTAACTAAATTTGTTCTCTATCTTCTAGTGTATTCTTGTGTATTCACTCATTTTTGTTATCTTAATATATTTTCGAGTTTTCCTTGGAAAAATAACACCATACAGACCGAGAATAATTGTGTAATAACCAGTAAGTGCCATCGTTAAAAGACAATTTTAAATCCATAAAATTCTTAATAGATCAACTGACAAAGCCTAAAATGAGCTGATATTATCTTATTTATCTTAATCCCGCAGGGATTACTTTCAAGTTAGATCAAGAACCCTCAGGTGCATCAAGGCACCCTTCTAGAGAGGGGTCGGCCCAGCAGAGGCACTCAATAACTACTGTTGAAATTATTATATGAGAAATTACTTGCAAGAAGTCTACAGAGTATTACTTGAATTATTACATGGAAGCAGAACTGTCACTCCCTCGATGCCCACTTCATCACCACTTTCACAATAAGCTAGACCTAATGTGAAATAAATAATTACAATATTAAACATTAAAACCAAAAATGGTAAATTATAAAATAATGTGGATAGTAAATGATTTTAGGACCTGACTGTTAGAAATGATTAATGGGAATATTTTTACAGAGGCTAGGGAAGATTTTCTCCTAACCATACCATTAGAACAAATTTTATACACAGTAACTTACCATTTGTCACAGGAAGACAATGCTGGTGGAACACACCCTAACGCTACCCTAAGAGCTAGAATTTACGATGGCCAACATAAAACTGCTGAACATTATGGGTAAGCATCACTTAGCTAAGGGGTGTTTCTGGGAAGAATCGGAGTCCTCTATTTTTGCGTCCTTCTTGCTGAATTGTAAGGGTTTTCCACACTCATTTAAGAACATAAGAACATAAGAACGAAGGAACACTGCAGAAGGCCTACTGGCCCATGCGAGGCAGGTCCAAGTCTCCTACCGGCTTAAGCCAATGCACCCAACCTAGTCAGGTCAGGTCACATTGACTTAAGGGAGGAACACGGCAACCGACCTGTTAGCACAAGCTATCAGGTCTAACTCACACCCACCCACATCTACTCATGTATTTATCCAACCTATTTTTAAAGCTACACAACGTTCTGGCCTCTATAACGGTACTTGGGAGTTTGTTCCACTCATCCACAACTCTATTACCAAACCAGTACTTTCCTATATCCTTCCTGAATCTGAATTTTTCCAACTTAAAACCATTGCTGCGAGTCCTGTCTAGGCTAGATATTTTCAGCACACTATTTACATCCCCTTTATTTATTCCTGTCTTCCACTTATACACCTCAATCATATCCCCCCTAATTCTACGTCTTTCTAGAGAGTGCAGTTTCAGGGCCCTTAGTCTATCCTCATAGGGAAGGTTTCTGATACATGGGATCATCTTTGTCATCCTCCTTTGTACATTTTCCAGAGAATTTATATCCATTCTGTAATACGGTGACCAAAACTGTGCAGCATAATCTAAATGAGGCCTAACCAAGGATGTATAGAGTTGAAGAACAACCTGAGGACTCCTATTATTTATGCTTCTTGATATGAAGCCAAGGATTCTATTAGCTTTATTGCGAACACTTATGCACTGTTGTCTTGGTTTCAGATTACTGCTAACCAGAACTCCTAAATCTTTTTCGCAATCCGTAATATTAAGATCTACATTATTTAGTTTATATGTGGCATGGTTATTGTCCTGTCCAACATTTAGAACTTTGCATTTGTCTATATTAAACTGCATCTGCCACTTCTCCGACCACTGCATCAGTCTATTCAAATCTTCCTGGAGTGCTCGAATGTCCTCGTCAGAATGAATTCGACGGCCTATTTTGGTGTCATCGGCAAACTTGCCGATGTCGCTCTTTATGCCCTCATCTATGTCGTTTATGTAGATTGTGAACAGCAGGGGGCCCAACACTGACCCCTGTGGAACACCGCTCGTGACGCTACCCCACTCTGATTTCTCCCCATTTATGCAAACTCTCTGCTGCCTATTTGTCAACCATGCCTCTATCCAGGAAAAAATTTCTCCTCCTATTCCTCCTCCTATTCAATTCTTCAGCGGGAACGTGTCAGCAATTTCTAGATTACGGACTGAGGCCGATATACACCAAGTGAACTTCAATGATGTCTGATTACATGACTATTGTAACAACCAGTGCACACACATTAAATTCACTATGGCGTCCTCTTTGTCTGCTTTGTGGCTGTTCCACATTCCCCTTCACTCGAAATTTCTCGAAGGGTCAAATCAGCATCACATTTTAATACACAATTATTATATTTTTCAGATTCACACATGCTGAATTTAGGAAAATTAAAAATTTTCCACAACTACTGAAGCAACAGTCAAGGTTCGTTCAGTGGCAAACATTATACACACATTCTGTAATCTCACTCTCTGGCAACTGGTCATGATGATATTCAAATAGGTTTTCATTTTAATATATTTTTGTGTTTCTCGTGGTGGAAAGAAAAAACACGTCACGAAAACAAACAATACTTAGGTAGTAACAAGTATCGAAAATGTTATCGCTAACTGAAAATCTAGAAAACATAATAATAGTAATAATAATAATAATAATAATTATTATTATTATTATTATTATTATTATTATTATTATTATTATTATTTTCGTGGAAGCACTAAAGATCACTGTTGTGATTTTACTAAAACAAGGCGATTTGTGGCAAAAAACAAACAAAAAAAAATATTCGCTAGATATAGAAAACTAGAGGAGCGCATGCTAGCTAGTTGGGCCAGGCACTGTTTATATAATCTCCTTTGTTCCCTCCTACGTATCTATTGTCTACCTTCTGACTGGTGAGGATATGACTGCCCGCTGGGTAATCCTATTTTATGGCCCAGTCATCCCGGCTGTTGTTGGTTCTTGGAGGTTCTGCTTACGCATGAACAGTGACAATTTCCAGGAACTTATCAGTTCCATCTTGAAGACAGGTCTGCGTTGATTATAACTCGTATTTGTTTATGGAAAGTTGTTTATTATAAGTCTGCAGATCTCATTGTATCTCTAGTTTTCAGTGGAAGAACTGTGTACACGTTACCGGGCCTCCCACTTCCACAGAGAATTATTTTAATGCACAGGTTTGGAATCAGTCCTTCCTGGATTTTCAAGGTTTGGATTGATATATACTTTTCGTTTTCTCTATGATTATTTACTTTATGGAGTACTATGCTTTATGGATTTTTAACTTTATCCCTGGACGTTTCTTTCACTTCCTTCCATCCATATCAGATCTTTCCACTCTTCTTGTGTCCGACTATTTTCTTTTGCCAGTCTATCTTCTTTCATATTTTCTAAATGACTAAACCATCTGGCACTCTCTTCTCGTGATCCATTCCCTATCCCCATTAACGAGAAAGTAATAAGTAGAACCCATAAACTCTTTTCTAACAAGAGAAGGAATCAGCTGACAGGTCAGCTGATTCAGAATGATTCAGCAAGGGCCCTGAATAATAATTGAATAATAACAAACAAGTATTTAAAGTTCGATACAAATTGTAAATATTTCTCAGAATCTTTTACGTTTACTGGTAACGATATTCAGTAGCCAATTAAGTTAATTAATTCTGAAGAACTGGATATTAGCAACACTCGGGCATATTACTGTAGAATTAAATCAGAATTTATAATGTTGGGAGGCTTGGAAATTTATTTAATAGACATTTTAATCGTATTATTTCATTTCTGCGTCAAGCATTCCAACATTTATGGTCTAATACAAAGTATTGTATTGTTCCATGATATTTACATTATATACAACAGTATTAATAGAACACATAATTACTGTTTCCTATATTAACCTACGTATACTGACTCAAAGTATCATAACAGCTAAACGTTAATAAATGTTTGTGGTATATGCACTGGTAATATATATGTATACTAGTGATGGTAGCAGAATTCCCAACAATATACGCATACAAATTCTACAAAATTTCAAACAGCTTCAGGGAGAACCTTGAGTTTTCCCTGAAGTAAGTTTATTCTCTTCTCTGAGGATGAGGGTCCCCAGGACAGTACCAGAAGTGGTACCTCCCTATATTTTAAAGGTCATATTTTTTGAAACCTGCAATAAATTAAAATCGAATTTAATAACAATAATAATAATAATAATAATAATAATAATAATAATAATAATAATAATAATAATAATCATAAAATTTAATTCATTACCGAAAAGGAATAATAATAAAATTTAATTCATTAATGAAAAGGAATAATGATTATAATTGTTGGTAAATGCAATTGGATGATTGCCTTAGTTGTCATTATTCTATACACTTGAGTATGCAGTTGCTAGCTCTTTACTTAAACCAGCATCATGGCGCATGTGGCCGCATCAATGCCAGGTTCGACTTGAATCTTTCCATCAAGTCCGCAGTTTTACACAGCTACATTTACTACTTTGTTTACAGGATCCTACCCAAAACATTTCGGTGAAACCCATATATTTTTACGAAGTTGTATTAACAGATTAACAGGTGTTATTCTACTTCGGCTCGTTTCAAAACCCAGCCTTATTTAAAGTAAGCTACCACGTCCTCTGATACGAAAATTGAAAAGCGACTCTGGATTACCATATGAAATCAGTTGATGAGATCATTACGGACGGCAGACAAGAACTCATACAAAATGCTAACCATTATGCATGTGAAATCTTCAAAAATTATATCACAGTTCAAGGAGTTAAATAAGCTCATCTTATGTGGAGTTTAATACAACACAACAAATTCTTCTCATGGAACATAGATGGGGTGAGAAGACTGACCAACCAGTGTTTGTACTATAAAGAAAGCTCAAGTTTCTTTCATGGAACATAAAGTGAGGGAAAAAAGTGACTGATCTGCCTTTGTACACTAAAGATCTTTCGAGTTCCTCTCATGCAACATAGATGGAGCGAAGAATAGAGTAAATGACCTACGTTTGTACACTTACAACAATAGAAACAAAAATAACGTGCTGTACCTACACGAGTCATTCAACACACACACACACGCACACACACACACACACACACACACGCACACACACACACACACACACACACACACACACACACACACACACACACACACACACACACACACACACACACACACACACACACACCAGGCACATCTCCTGAAGCGCACATCAACCAAATAACTGCTGCAGCATATGGGCGCATTCCGACATCTTAATAAGGAATCGTTCAGGACCCTGTACACCGTGTACGTTAGGCCCATATTGGAGTATGCGACACCAGTTTGGAACCCACACCTAGCCAAGCATGTCAAGAAACTAGAGAAAGTGCAAAGGTTTGCAACAAGACTGGTCCCAGAGTTAAGAGGTATGTCCTATGAGGAGAGGTTAAGGGAAATCAACCTGACGACACTGGAGGACAGGAGAGATAGGGGGGACATGATAACGACTTACAAAATACTGAGAGGAATTGACAAGGTGGACAAAGACAGGATGTTCCAGAGATGGGACACAGCAACACGGGGACACAGTTGGAAGCTGAAGACACAGATGAATCAAATGGATGTTAGGAAGTATTTCTTCAACCACAGAGTAGTCAGGAAGTGGAATAGTTTGGGAAGCGATGTAGTGGAGGCAGGATCCATACATAGCTTTAAGCAGAGGTACGATAAAGCTCATGGTTCAGGGAGAGTGACCTAGTAGCGCCCAGTGAAGAGGCGGGGCCAGGAGCTTGGACTCGACCCCTGCAACCTCAACTAGGTGAGTACAACTAGGTGAGTACACACACACACACACACACACACACACACACACACACACACACACACACACACACACACACACAAACATACAAAAGCAAATGATGCTGCCTTTTTCACTGTAGTTAGAAACAGTGTGCTAAGATAAAAAAAAATGGCTCTGATGCTTCTGCTGTTGATGCTAATGTTCATGCCTGCTGATGATGTTACTGATGCTGCTACTGATGCTGCTGATGATGCTGTTGTTGCTGACGCTGCTTGTGCTGCTGCTGATTCTAATAATGCTTCTGTTATTGCTACTGTTGCTGTTTCTGCTAATGCTGCTGTTGCTACTAATGTTGCTTAATGCTAATGCTGATTTAATTCTGCTGATGCTGATACTGCTGCTTCTGCAACTGTTGCTACTGCTGCTGACGATGCTGCTGCTTCTGATGCTCCTGGTACTGCTCCTGTTATTGCTTTTGCTGCTGTTGTTGCTGCTACTAATGCTGATGCTGCTAATAATACTGATGCTCCTTCTGGTGCTGATGATATTGCTGTTTCTGTTGCTGTTGCTGATGCTGCTTCTGGTGTTGCTGCAGGTGCCCTTGCTGCTACTCCTGTTGTTACTTCTGCTGCTGTTGATGCTGCTTCTGGTGCTGCTGCTGACGATGATGACGACATTGGTGATGATGATGCTTAGCCTGCAGCAGCTGCTGCTAATACTGATGCATATTCTGGTATTGACGCAGCTTATGGGATAATGTTGCTGCTGTTCATGCTGCAGCTGTTAATGCTGCCGCTGTTGCTGTTGTTGATGATGATTATGCTGTTTATTTAATAACTATATTATTCACTCATGCCCATAGTGTGAGCAGTAGTCAAGAGATTATAGAGACACACAATGGGTCCTGGCACTGGACACCAATGCTGTGAAAACTAAGCGAGTTACAGTGGTAATGAGCTACTTAACAAGTTCATGATCAGGTAACCCCAATGGAAATAAGCTAGACATCTGAGTGTCTGATGGCATGACTTCATTTGGTAGTTCTGGGCTACTAACCCTTCTATTTTTTTTAACGAACCGGCCGCATCCCACCGAGGCAGGGTAACCCAAAAAGAAAAACGAAAATTTGAAAAGAAAAACTTTCGTTTTTCTTTTTAAATTTAGTTAAATAAAACAGTTACATGAATATTAACTAGACAAGAAAAGTATTGAATATACGGTTACATGAATATCAGATATGCAAAGAATCACATTCCATCTTTTCTCTGGCTTAAATCATTAAGTATTTTCCAGTTCTTTTCCAAAACTGGCTTAAACTGAGACTGGCTTTAACATGATCCGGCATCCCGGTGTAGAAGGTGTTTGTAAGGGAGACGTTCGTTAGATAATAGTGGAAGTATGAATGAGCGGTGATGGTAGTTTGTTGGGCGGTATGCTTATCCTGTAAGGTGCGTGCATCGTTACCGCTACTCCCCTGCCCCTCTTCTTTCTCCACCCAGTGGGAGTTGACGTGTGTCCCTCTGATCAGTTGACAGTCACTTGACTTTCGGCTCCCATCAAATCTGTAAGTATCCAATTCACTCCTGTTTAAGAATTTATATTGTGTTTTGTTCAATTGAGTTTAAACAAAAGCTTCACACTTGTTTAAGTTTATATTCTGCTATTTCAACCTGACGTAATTTGGACTTATGTAGAGTAACGAAATAATTTTTGTCCTCACCATTTCTTTTAAAGGCAGTACACCTATCATATGAGTGCTTTCTTGAATGGTTTGTAATTTTCTGTTTCTTTATTTTAACCTTGATTGTCGGCTCAGGTCATCCGCCACAGGCGAGATAAGAAGGGCAGTGTATATATTAAGCTAAACTAATTAAACATAGATCACTTAAACTGGCATCTGTACGTAACTGGTCCCCTTCCACTCGTAGCTGTTACGTAGTCAGCTACACACCATCCTAAAGCCGTTGTTCAATTGTCACCCCATTAAAGATTCATTGTGGTTCACGACTGGCGACTCTACTGTTTTGAAAGGGTAGTCAGAGGATCCCAGTACCTCGGTTCTTCAGAATCGCTACTCTTGTTGGGGTCACTCTCTATTTACTTCAAGTGTCACAAGTCACGTCCACCTGTGACCTCCCCCACCTCCCCCTCGACATCAACAACGGCTCAGCGTTCCAAACCACGATTCAGAGCTACGTGCCCAGAATGTCGGCACATGTTAATTGTGTACATATTAGCTTAGTCTAATTATTTATATATATTTAATTTTTCATTCTTTGATTCAGGTAGGATTAATTTCATGTTTAAGTTTTTTTATATTCTATACTAGTTCTACATTGTATTGATAAAATTATTTATCTCATGTTATCATTGATTTTTCATTTCCATAAGGAGGAACCAGCCTTATCAAATATTCTTTGAGGGTCTGATAGGGCTGTTGAACCTTCAGTGTTTGAGGCCTGGCCACCCAGTGTAGGTACTACACTATGTTCTTTTCCCCTAGTACCAAGATTTACTGGTTCTTGGCTCTTAGCCTTGACAAAATTCGCAGCAAGATATTCTGGACACTACCTGTGAGCAATTTTGTAAACATAATATAGCTTCAACTGCCTTAGCCTAAGTATTTCCAGTTGGTGAATTCTTCCTGGCCTACATGATCACTTGGATCCAGGTCTTTCGTTGTTAAAACAGAGTACCATGAAGAACAGAAATAATCTACATGATTTTGTATAAGGTCCTGCGAGCCTCAGTAGGTAGGCAACGTGCCTGTCAGTACAGGAACTTCAACCTAACAGTTTAGTTAGTCTAATATCTTTATCATGCATCCCATACGCATCCTGTTGGTGGTAGCCAAAAAGATTAGAGGTACATAATGGGTCCAGGGACTGGACCGCAAAGTTTTGATAGCTGAAAAAGTTACGAAGGCAATGAACCATTCACACGTCCACACTCGATCACAATTGCAATGAGTTATTAATGCAAATATTACCTTTATTTACAGTGAGCAAAGTCAGGGTATTTTTCCAGAATGGTTTGCGATATACCACTGGATAAAATATTCTGACATATCTTGAACATTTCTAAATGAGTTGTCTCTGAATTCATTAATTTTATCGCACTCCAGTACATAAAGACACAAGGTGTGACAATAGTCCATCAGGCAAAGTTTACATTTCGTTTGGTCTACATCTGGTGGTGGTGAATTAACCTCCCAAAGATACTTTTAAACCAGCCAGAGCCGGGCGGTAGTGACATCCAAGAGTCTTCTAATTTTGTTGAATGTACCATAGACATGTGGCCCCTCCTGCATGATAGATGGACTGACTGGTGTCAGTCTCCCTCAGTCTTAAGTCAATGAAGTCTATACACCTGTCGTCTCCGTTCACCTAGCAATAAATAGGTACCTGGGTGTTAGCCGACTGTTTAGGGTCGCATCCTGGGGGCTGGTAGTTTACCTTAGATAGGGCTCGGGCTTTAAAATGAGCTGACGTAGAATGATAGCTGTTAGCATATAAAACTGATGTGTAAACAAAATATTGTCCTGACATGCAAAGATAAAAGGTCCTCAGATAGATTGTTTTGGGTTAAAATATATTTTAATTTTTAGAGGGGCAGCCAGGGAAGCTACCGGAAGGCCTCAGTCTGATTACCAAAAGCGGGCCATTATATAACTAAGACCCGAATCAGGAAGCAGTTGTCCTGTTTCCTGTCAAACTTTACCTAACCTATTTGTAAGTTTATTTCGGTACGACGTCACATACATACAATTATGATACATAGTTTGATATGTGTAAATTACCTAGGATAACTCACAAAAAAGTCGGTGACTTGTTTCCATTAGGGTTGCTTTCCCTGGAAGGACTTAAGGCTCCTAAACAAAAAGTCAGACTGCTTGGCTTTTTTGCATTATCTTGGAGTATTAACTGTCCGAAGTTACTAGTTTGAATAAAGTCCTGCCCCATGGCCTGGTCTCTAAGGCTCTCGCTTCACACGGTGAAGGTCCGGGTTCAATTCCCGGCGAAAGGGTGGAAACATCGGACGTGTTTCCTTACACCGGTTGTCTATGTTCACCCATCAGTAAAATGGGTACCTGGGTGCTAGTCGATTGATGTAGGTCGCATTCTGGGACAAAACTGACCTATGTAAATAAGTTTATTCAGGTATACACAAATACAGTTACATAGACTATCATACATAGCAGCATATGTGTAAAATACCTGGGATAACCCAAAAAAAGTCAGAGTGACTTATTTCCATTGAGGTTCTTTACCTTATTATTATAATATAAAGGAGGTAATATCTTATTATTATTCTATAAAGGAGATAATGTCTTATTATTCTATAAAGGAGATAATATCTTATTTTCATTCTATTAAGACTATCTACTACACGAGGGTCATTAAGACTATCTACTACACGAGGGTCATTAAGACTATCTACTACACGAGGGTCATTAAGACTATCTACTACACGAGGGTCATTAAGACTATCTACTACACGAGGGTCATTAAGACTATCTACTACACGAGGGTCATTAAGACTATCTACTACACGAGGGTCATTAAGACTATCTACTACACGAGGGTCATTAAGACTATCTACTACACGAGGGTCATTAAGACTATCTACTACACGAGGGTCATTAAGACTACTACACGAGGGTCATTAAGACTATCTACTACACGAGGGTCATTAAGACTATCTACTACACGAGGGTCATTAAGACTATCTACTACACGAGGGTCATTAAGACTATCTACTACACGAGGGTCATTAAGACTATCTACTACACGAGGGTCATTAAGACTACAACACGAGGGTCATTAAGACTATCTACTACACGAGGGTCATTAAGACTACAACACGAGGGTCATTAAGACTATCTACTACTCGAGGGTCATTAAGACTACAACACGAGGGTCATTAAGACTATCTACTACACGAGGGTCATTAAGACTACAACACGAGGGTCATTAAGACTATCTACTACACGAGGGTCATTAAGACTACAACACGAGGGTCATTAAGACTATCTACTACACGAGGGTCATTAAGACTACAACACGAGGGTCATTAAGACTATCTACTACACGAGGGTCATTAAGACTACAACACGAGGGTCATTAAGACTATCTACTACACGAGGGTCATTAAAACTACAACACGAGGGTCATTAAGACAATCTACTACACGAGGTTCATTAAGACTACAACACGAGGGTCATTAAGACTATCTACTACACGAGGGTCATTAAGACTATCTACTACACGAGGGTCATTAAGACTACAACACGAGGGTCATTAAGACTATCTACTACACGAGGGTCATTAAGACTACAACACGAGGGTCATTAAGACTATCTACTACACGAGGGTCATTAAGACTACAACACGAGGGTCATTAAGACTATCTACTACACGAGGGTCATTAAGACTACAACACGAGGGTCATTAAGACTATCTACTACACGAGGGTCATTAAGACTACAACACGAGGGTCATTAAGACTATCTAAAATACGAGGGTCATTACTAGGAATAAGGTAAAATTACACGTGTGTTAGCTTAAAAATAAAAAATCATTCCCCTCTCTTTCTGTAGCTACATTCATCAGACACCTTTTGGCAGTCTTCTTGAACTGGTTCATGCTATGACTGACTTTGTCATGTGCAGGCAGTCTGTTCCATTCCTTTATTGCTGTACAATTTATCCCTTCTTTTTGATTATAATAATAATTGCTGTACAATAAAAGGTGTTTGAAGCCTGGCCACTGACTGTGGCTACTACAAAGTTGTGCTCTCTCCCCCTAGTACTATGATTACTTTGGTTCCCAACCTTGACAAAATTGGCAGCAAGATATTCTGGACATTGTGAGCAATTTTATGAACTTGATTTAGCTTCAGTTGTTTTACTCTGTCTTCAGTATTCAGCATATCCAATTGTTGTAATTCATCCTTGCCTACATGCTCTCTTGGACTCAGGTCCAGGATGAATCTTACCATTTTGTTCTGAGTGATTTGCAGTCTATCCTTCAGCTTTTTTGTCAAGGCAGAGTACCATGAAGAGCAAGCGTAGTCCATATGACATTGTATAAGGCCTAGAAATAGGGTCCTGCGAGCCTCAGTAGGTAGGCACTGTGCTTGTCTACAGAGGAACCTCAGTCTGGCATTCGCTTTCTTTACTACACTGTTCCCTATCAGTTCTCCTGACATGCATGGGTCAAAGGGGATTCCCAGATATTTTACTGAGGAAACTGAAGTGATGGGTTCCCCATTACACTGGACTTTAGAAGTATTTATCCTTCTCAGTTTATGTTTCGTGCCAAAGAGAAGGGCTTCAGTTTTCCCGAGGTATAATGATAGTTTGTTGTCTACTAACCATTTGCTGCAGGACTCCAGTTCCAGTGTTAATACATTAGCTATATCTTGTGGGTCTTTACCTGACACTAACAGAGCACTGTCATCTGCATACAGTAGGAGTTTACACTTGACACTGATAGGCATGTCGTTAACATAGCAAAGGAATAATAAGGGACCCAGAATACTACCTTGGGGAACTCCTGATGCTATCGGCAGGGGTTCTGATTTTGTTTTGATCTTGACAATTTGTATTCTGTTGCTAAGGTAGGACTTAAACCAGTTTACAGAATCTATTCCGATATCTTGTACTTTCTTACATAATATATTGTGGTTGACAGTATCGAAGGTCTTTTGCAGGTCTAAGGTTACCATACCTATGAGGTTCCCCATCGACATTTCAGTTCTAATGTAATCCATCAGATTAATTAGGGAGGTGTCGGTTGAGTAAGATCTTCTAAAGCCCGATTGATAGCTATGGAGAATGTTGTTGTCATTAAGGTACTTAACTACTTGACAGTACACCGCCTTCTCTAGAATTTTGGATATTACACTGAGTATACTAACAGGCCTATAATTACTTACATCAGACCTACTATTTTTCTTGAGAGGAGTAACTCTGGCCTCCTTGAACTCTTCCGGTACGGTATTAGTGGTGATGGACAAATTTATTATGTGAGCAATAGGGATTGACAGTTCAGAAGCACCAACTTTTAGTAACTTTGACGGGACGTTATCAGGACCGGTGCTCTTAGTTGAGTTTAACCTGCTTAGTTCTTTTTGAATAAAATCATGAGATACACTTACTAGTTGACAACTGTTTGGGGTTACCCCTCTATTGGTATAGTATGCTTGAAACTTATCAGAGTCTGTGTTAAAGGTATTTGATGCAGCTGGTAGTTTACTTACTAGTGCTAATGCGACAGATGTGTAACAGGAATTAAAACAATTTGCCACTTTAGATGTTTCGTGGCATACCTCGTTATCGATATTGAGTACTATGTTAGATCTATCTACTGGCTTATGGCTATACCCCAACTGTTTTAGTTGTTGACAGAGCTTTCTGGGGTTATGCTTTTAAACTCTTCAATTTTTGAGCAATAGTGCTTTGCCTTTGCTCCTTTTATAAGTCTCTGCACTCTGTTCCTCACCCTTTGGAATTCATTTAGTGCTACAATATCCTGTCTGTTTTAAATCTTTTTAGCAACTGATCTCTGAATTTCATATTATCTAATATCTCAGTAGTCATCCAGGGTTCAGTTCTCCGTTTAATCCTAAATTCTTTAACTGGAGCAATATTATCAAGGATGGTAGTGAACATTGTTTTGAATTTTTCCCAGGCATCGTTTACGTCCGTGCAACTTGTTATCTCTGTCCAGTCACAATTGTGTAGCCTATTTACCAGTGTTTCTTTACTGTACTTTCTAGTTGACCTCATTTTTATTGTTCTGTGTAGGCCTATCCTATCCCTTGTGATTTTCCTGGTACAGTAAATGATGAAATGATCACTAAGGACTGTGGTAATGACGCCTGACTGACTAATGTTCTCAGAGTGGTTACAAAGTATGTGGTCAGTTATGATGGCTGAGAACTGTGTGATTCGGATTGGTGTGTTAATTAGCAAAAAGAGGCACAATATCGTGACTGGAACGATACACAAATAACCCGCACATAGAAGAGAGAAGCATACAACGACGTTTCGGTCCGATTTGGACCATTTACAAAGTGTGACTTTGTAAATGGTCCATGTCGGACTGAAACGTCGTCGTAAGCTTCTCTCTTCTGTGTGCGGGTTATTTGTGTATGGTGTATTAATTAGTTGAGAGAAACTATTTAAACCTAGAATTTGCTTATACCTTTTGCATAGCCCGTTATTTTGCTGCTGAAAACAGATATTGAAATCACCCGGTATTACTGTCTCGCAATTGTTTTCAAGTCCGGACAAGACTGGAAAAGTCTTCTAAGAACTGATCATGGGTGGGAGGGCGGTAACTAGTCCCTACTAAAGTGGGTGTGTTCTTGGGAAGTAGCACTTCAAACCATAGAATCTCCAGTTTATTGTTATTTAAGTCAGGTCTTGAGTTGTAAGCTAAGTCATTTATTATGTAGGCACATACCCCACCACCTTTTCTGTTCCTATATTGTAACATTGTATTTTGACCTCATTCAATTCAATTCAATTCAATTCAAGTTTATTCTCTATAAGGGTTACAGTGTGGGGTTTACAGGTTTTGGGTATTGTGTGGTTTACATGTTATAAAATACTAATTACAGAGGGGGCCACTAGGACACCTAGCATGGCTAGGCATTTCGAGCAGACTTAGATTAATTCTTAACATTAAATCCTTACAGATTATGGTATTAAGGCTAAGTGACTACATCATAATTTGTGAGTTTAGCAATGTGAATGCTTTTGTTTTGGCACAATACAAAGTGTCTATATTGGAGTATCATAGGCAAACTTATGACTAGTTAGGATTTATTATTTTAAGATTAAGATTAGTATTTCTGGGTTTATAGTCAGTGGGTGAGTGAGTGTAATTGTGAACCACCAGGTGGTTATCATGTAGTTAGTTGTCGGGGTGGATCAGGGAGATAAGATGTTTTCTAACTGTAGTTTTGAAAGTGATGAATGTGTCTGTAGTTCTAGAGTTTTCAGGTAGGGTGTTCCAGATTTTAGGTCCTTTGAAATACATTGAATTTTTGTAAAGGTTTAGTCGAACACAAGGAATGTCATAGAGATGTTTGTGTCTGGTGTTATGCCTGCGGATCCTGTCACAACTATCAAGAAAGCTTTTTAGGTCAAGGTTAATATTGGAATTTAAGGTCCTGTTGATATAGACTGCACAGTAGTAAGTGTGGATGTTCTGAACAGGGAGTAAGTTTAGATCTATGAAGAGTGGGGGGGGGGGTGTTGCCAGGGATGGGATTTAGTGATTATTCTTACTGCGGCTTTTTGTTGGGTTATTATTGGCTTTAGGTGTGTTGCTGCAGTTGAACACCAAGCACAGATAGCATAGGTGAGGTATGGATATATAAGTGAATGGTGTAGTGTGAGAAGGGCAGTTTGCGGCAAGTAGTATCGTATCTTGGAGAGGATCCCCACCGTTTTGGATACTTTTTTTGTTATGTGTTGGATATGGGTGCTGAAATTTAGGCTGTTGTCGAGGTATAGGCCAAGGAATTTGCCCTCATTATGTCTGGCAATTAGAGTGTTGTCGATCTTAATGTTAAGTTGCGCAACACCTGCTCTGCTACCAAATATAATATAATAGGATTTGCCAGTGTTAAGTGTAAGTTTATTGGCTGTCATCCAAGTCGATATTTTGAGCAGCTCCTCGTTAACAATGGTGTTGAGGGTGGCAAGATTAGGGTGGGAGATGACATAAGTCGTGTCATCAGCAAAGAGAATTGGTTTCAGGTGTTGGGATATGTTTGGAAGATCACTGATGTAAATGAGAAAGAGCAGGGGTCCAAGGACACTTCCCTGCGGAACTCCAGTATCAAGTGGCCGTATTGATGAGGCTATGTCTTTAATGGTGACATACTGATACCTATTAGAAAGGTAGGATTTAAAATATGCAAGCGCATGGCCTCTTATACCATAGTGGTCAAGTTTGTAGAGTAGGATGCCGTGATCTACTGTGTCAAACGCTTTTCTTAGGTCAATAAAAACTCCTAGAGGATATTCCTTATTTTCCAATGCTGTGTAAAGCAGATCTAGCATTTTTATAATTGCATCATTAGTGCTTTTATTTTTCCTGAATCCAAATTGGCAGGGGTTGAGTATGTTTTGTGACGTTATAAATGAATATAGTCTCCTGTGCACGAGTTTCTTGAAGATTTTGGATAGCAATGGTAAGTTTGATATTGGCCTATAGTTGTTTACGTCTGTAGGGTCACCACCTTTATGTATTGGTGTAACCCTTGCTGTCTTGAGTAGTGTCGGGAAAGTGCTAGTTTCTAGTGACTTGTTAAAAAGTAATGTAATAGCATGTGAAAGGACATGGGCCGCTCGCTTTTACAATAATGGTGGGACGTGAGACAGATTCCCCGAGTTATTTTTAAGTGACTCTATGATCGCGGTGACTTCCGTAGGCTCAGTTGGTACAAGATAGAAGGAATTTGGGAAATTCCCATCTAGGTAGTCCCCGGCACGGGCATTGGTACGTGGGATATTACTGGCGAGATTAGATCCTATGTTTGAGAAGAAGTCGTTTATCTTGTTAGCTGTTTCAGTGGGATGCAGTGGTGTTTCATGAGGTTTAGTTAGAACAATATTCTTGTTTTTTTTCAGTTTGTGGGTCCCCAGAATCTGGGAAAGTGTTTTCCAGGTCTTATTTATATCTCCTCTTGTGTCAGTGAATCTGTTAGAGTAGTACAGTTGTTTGGCTTTCTTTATTAATTTGGTGAGAACTGATGAATAGTGTTTAAGAATATCTTTGTGTATTAAGCCCTGTCTACATTGCTTTTCATATTGGTGTTTCTTATCAATGGATTTCAGAATGCTGATAGTTAGCCATGGGCAACCGAGCCGTATATTCGTGATCTGTTTCGTTTTTATAGGACAATGTTATATAGTCTAAGTATTTTGTTAAGAAAAATGTCTGTCCAGTCGTCAATACCATTGGCATTGGAGAATTCTGTAGGCCAGTCAACAGTCTCTAGGTCTGCTGTGAAATTCCTTATTGAGGCCTCGTCATGGAGTCCAAATGAAACTTTGTTGTATTCGAGTGGTGGCTTACTAATGTTTGTTAAGAGGAAGGTTGCGTAGTGGTCAGTAGTGCTGTCTGTGATTATCCCTGATTTAAGGGGGGCTAGTATATTGGTCCATATGTGGTCTATTATGGTTGCACTTGTCTCAGTCAGCCTGGTTGGTTTAGTTATTATTGATATGAGAATTGTGTTGTTCATATTGTTGATGAAATCAGTTACAGTCTGATCATCTGGTAGGCCAAGGTTGATATTGAAGTCTCCAGCTAAGAGAAGGTGGTGCTTGTTCATTTGTCTGTTTGTTATTAGTGACTTTAGATTCTCACTGCAGTTTGGGATGTTTGTGTGGGGTATCCGGTAAATGGCACCGATTGTTATAGGCGTCTTGAGGTTTTTTACAGTAAAATTAGCAAAAATGTATTCCCCATATTCATCACTAAAGCAAGTGGTGCTAATACAAGATAGTTGGTTAGAGTAATAGATTGCAGTACCACCCCCAACTTGGTATGGTCTGCAGTTGTGGATTGCTGTGTATCATCCAACCAGGATTCAGAGATGGATATAACTGTCGCTCTAGTTCTGTTAACTAGAATCCTAATCTCTGACAATTTTGGAAAAAGTGATCTTGCGTTGACATGAATAAAGTGAAGGCCTGTTTTCATAAAACAATTATGATCATCAATATATGGCAGTGGGTTATTTGTATTAAAATTTGCCCGAAATGCTCTGTATAACAAACGGCTTTCTATATAGTGATGAGGCATTGATGTCAGCTAGGACTGTGTATCTTGTACGTGTACTTGTAGTAAATAAAAATATTGTTATTCGTATGAAAGTAAGATTTTACAGCAAAGTATAAATATAATTTTGTTACCCCTTGAAACTATCTTGTTTTCTTTGACAAAGTTTCAGAAAAAACTTCTATTTTGTAGGTATATAGTCACAAACTATTATATTGGTGAATGGAAATTGCCTTGACTTTCAATCAATACTATGGAATAAGACACATTAGCAAACACTTAAGACATTTTTATTACGAAAAGGGTACGGTCCTGGTACCTTGTTCACTCCATATATGGGACTTGATTATTATTATTATAATCAAAAAGAAGCGCTAAGCCAATATGGGACTTGAGAAAACTGGTTATAGCTTGCCTGAAACGCTTTGTATAACCATGTGAGTTTATTCAAATATACACAAATACAGATACTATGGAAAATTTTCTAGGGTGTTACCTGTATGTACCTCAACATTACATGCATACGAGTAATCTCATCGGGAGACAACAACTATATTGTTTACCGTAGTCACCCCGTGTAGACATGTGAGAAAACTTAACCACCCCTGGTCACTGCAGGTGGTCCCTTCGACCTCACAATCTTAAGAACATAAGAACATAAGAAAGAAGGAACATTGTAACAGGCCTACTGACCCATGCGGAGCAGGTCCATGTCCCCCCCGGATTAGACCAATGACCCACCCAGTCTGGTCATCCCCACTCAAGGATGGAGCACTGTACCAGACCCAGCAACACAAGCTAGTCAGGTCCAACTCACACCCACACACACCCACTCATGTATTTATCTAACCTATTTTTAAAACTACACAACGTTGTAGCCTCAATAACTGTACTCGGGAGCATGTTCCACTCATCCACAACTCTATTACCAAACCAGTACTTTCCTATATCCTTCCTGAATCTGAATTTTTCCAACTTGAAACCATTGCTGCGAATCCTGTCTTGGCTGGAAATTTTCAGCACTCTATTTACATCCCCTTTCTTTATTCCTGTTTTCCATTTATACACTTCGTTCATATCCCCCGTAATTCTACGCCTTTCGAGAGAGTGCAGATTCAGGACCTTCAGTCTATCCTCATAGGGAAGATTTCTGATACATGGGATCATCTTTGTTATCCTCGTTTGTACGTTTTCCAGAGCATTTATATCCATTCTATAATACGGTGACCGGAACCGAGCAGCATAGTCTAAATGAGGCCTAACCAATGATATATAGAGTTGAAGAACAACCTGAGGACTTCTATTATTTATACTTCTAGATATGAAGCCAAGAATCCTGCTAACTTTATTGCGAACACTAATGCACTGTTGTCTTGGTTTTAGGTTACTGCTAACCAGAACTCCTAAATCCTTTTCGCAATCGGTAGTATTAAGATCTACATTATTTAGTTTATATGTGGCATGGTTATTTAACTGTCCAACATTTAGAACTTTGCATTTGTCAATATTAAATTGCATCTGCCACTTCTCCGACCATTGCGTCAGTCTATTCAAATCATCCTGGAGTGCTCTAATGTCCTCATTAGAATGAACTGGACGGCCTATTTTGGTGTCATCAGCAAATTTGCTTATGTCGCTATTTATTCCCTCATCTATTTCGTTTATGTAAATTGTGAACAACAACGGGCCCAACACTGACCCCTGAGGAACACCGCTTGTGACATGCCCCCATTCTGATTTCTCCCCATTTATGCAAACTCTCTGCTGTCTATTTGTCAGCCATGCCTCTACCCAGGAAAAAATTTCTCCTGCTCTGTGTGCCCTAAGTTTCCTCAATAGCCTCTGGTGTGGAACTCTATCGAAAGACTTACTGAAGTCCATATACACAATATCACATTCATTACCATGATCTACCTCCTCAAACACCTTAGTGAAAAAAGTTAGTAAATTCGTAAGACAGGAACGCCCCTTTGTAAAACCGTGTTGAGATTCATTAATCAATCTGTGCCTGTCAAGATGGCTACGAATTGCTTCGGCAATTATTGATTCCATAAATTTTCCCACTATGGAGGTAAGGATTATTGGTCTATAGTTCGAAGCCAAGGACCTGTCACCTGCCTTGTAAATAGGTATTACATTTGCCATTTTCCACTTATCAGGCACTATGCCACTTTGTAGTGATATGTTAAAAAGATTAGCCAAAGGTATGCTAAGTTCCTCTTTACATTCCTTAAACACCCTTGCAAACAGTTCATCGAGACCAGTACAAATTGGATAGCACCCACAAGTATGGCGCTACTAATTAATTGTGGACTGTATAGATTATATTAGTTTAACTGAATGAAGGGGGGGGGGTAGGTTACACATGGATATATCCATCAAGGAAAAACACTTGTATATAATCCCACCACTTACCAGATATTCTCTGGTCACTTGATGTAGCTGGATCACCCATAACCTATCCAATTACAACATACCTAACTGGCCAGTATCAGTCTGCTATAACTAGAAGGGTTACTTAACTGTGGGTGATTGATGCTCCTTATTTCCTCCATTCACCATCTCTTTTTGTTGTCCTGCTACATCGGCACGGTTCTTATTCCAGCAGGACGAGGTATCCGTTGGTTTGTCCCGGTTTAGAAGTCGTGTGCACACTCACTCTGGGAATGGCAGCTCATATCTCTTCAACGATTCCTTAACTTAGTGTTATTATCACTGATTACATTACTATTCACAAGACGGTTTAATGTCTCATAATTATTATGCGCATTAGAGGTCACTCCATTAAGATCTGAGACCGATGAGTGATGATTAAATCACTGGTATTTTTCCCTGGACACTCCATGGAGTCGCACCAGTCACCACCGCTCCTACCATTATTCACTAATTTTATCACTTTATTACGGTGGTCCCGTAAATCACGTTCCCTCACTCTTCACCAGGAACAGTTACGACACTTCCTATTATGAAGTGAGGCCTATATTAATCCTTAGGCCGCCGTGAACGCCAATTTCCTGGTCCCATGCTTTCCCAGCCTCTAAACTCCATTCAAAACACTCCCGCTCCTTGATGCCCCGTCTCAACCTCTCCTGTGCCCATCAGCGCAGGCGCAGAGCTTCGCTGTTGGTTCTAGTCCATTTTCAAATACATTTTTGACCCATTTCGACACATTAAACACCTATTAGGCACTATAGCTTCGGAAGATTAAAATATTTTCCACAGATACATAGATTATCATACATAGCAGCATATGTGTAGAGAACCTAGGATAACCCCAAAACGTCAGACAAAGTGACATATTTCCATGGGCTTTCAATAAGCATTCAAGTGTCACCCATTTCTGTATAAAGAATGTATAATAATAATAATAATAATAATAATAATAATAATATCTTTATTTGCTACAAGTACATGTACAAGATATACAGTCCTAGCTGACATCAGTGACATACCATATAGAAAGCCCCTTGTTATGCTGAGCATTTCGGGCAAATTTGGTCTGTGTCCCAGGATGCGACCCACACCAGTCGACTAACACCCAGGTACCCATTATACTAATGGGTGAACATAGACAACAGATGTAAAGAAACACACCCAACGTTTCTACCCTGGCTGGGAATCGAACCCAGACACTCGCCGTGTGAAGCGAGAGCTTTAGCCACCAGGCCACCAGAGCCCGAAATAAACTTCTATCTGTATATTTGTATTTGTCTATAAGGAATGGTACATGTGACACAACATTAGATTTGATAGTATTTTTAACCCGAAGTGTTAGCCACCTAGCATAACTCAAGAAAGTCAGTGTGTCATCGTGGACTCCCTTATTTCCATTGGGGTCCTTCAATCTTGTCCCCCAGGATGAGACCCACAAGAATCGACTAACACCCAGGTACCTACGTACTGCTAGGTGAACAGGAACTAAGGGGTATGTCCTACGAGGAGAGGTTAAGGGAAATAGACCTGACAGTACTGGAGAACAGGAGGAACAGGGATGGACATGATATCAATGTATAAAATACTGAGAGAAATTGATAAGGTGAAGACAGAATGTTTCAGAGGTAAGACACAGCAACAAGGGGTCACAACTGGAAGTTGATGTTAGGAAGTGATTCTTCAGTCATAGAGTTGTCAGGAAGTGGAACACTCTGAAGAGTGATGTAGTGGAGGAAGGATCCATAATTAGCTTTAAAAAGAGATACGATAAAGCTCATGGAGCAGGGAGTGTGTGTACCTAGTAGCAACCAGCGAAGAGGCGGGGCCAGGAGCTGTGAATCGACCCCTGCAACCAAAAATAGGTAAGTACAAACAGGTAAGTATTTTTATGTTAAACGCAACAAGAAAATTAACAAAATCAGTGTAACGAAAGAAAGTGTTCATGTCGCCTCAGCGATAAAAATATCAACAGCCATTAAAAGTAAACCAAAACATTTCAAATAATTTCTCATTCTAAAATCTAACATTCTGCCAAACTCTGCCTGATGTTGGATCACTCCTGAAATCTCCAATAAATTAAATGGAATAAAAAATCACATCGAAGAGTGTGATGCGTATTGTCACTGTAAAGGGTGAAGAGCAGCGGGTACTGAAAAAATACAAATTTTAGAGATGCAAGCTCCACTTTTCAGGCATTATTTGTATGGACACAACAAACTGTGCAAAATTTCAAACCATTTCATGGCCATTTACCCTGCAGCATCGCGATCGACTTTTCGTCAAATTATACACCATTGAAAGCAATTAGTTATAAATTATTGGTTGTCAGGATAATAAAGTGTACATGGTTTACATCATTTTTTTTTGGTTGTGAAGATTGTATAATCAAATGTACATGGGTTATATGAGTCATCAACTATTTATTTTTAAACTATTACAAGTTATAAGTGAAATCTTTCTTGGTGCGGAACTTAGGCATCACTTTCTTGGAAAATATTCTTTGCCTGATATATCCATCTCTTACCTTCTGTCCAGTCACTTCAGTGCAGCTTCAGTCATCAGTTTTATCCCTCTCTCAACAGCTTGAGTGTTGTTTGGCTACTTGGACACCTCCAGTGGAGTCTCAATAATTTTCAGAACTTGTTGATCTGATAGAGAAGCAATGAAAGGAGGCTCAGTTTTGCGTTCAGTCTTCCAGTCAATCATGGAATGATAATGCTTTGCTTTCCACTTTAGTTTGGGAATCACTACTTTTCTTGAGTTGACAATAGGAGCCACATTGTCATTCTCATCATCAGTATAGATTAACAAGTCCTCGTCAACAGCATCAACAGAATCGTCTCCATCCTCATCAGAGCTCTCAGTACTTTCTTCTGTCTGCTAATTCTCTTCTCTAATTTTTCATATCATTGAGACAGCTTTGTCTCTCACAGTTATGTCTTCATCAGTACACATACCAAGAAGCAGCTGATCTGTGTGAGCAAAATAGGAAATTCTTTGGACAGTCTTCTTTACTATCTTCTTTTCTTCACTGTTCAGATGTCTCATAAACTGCAGTGACTGGAAGACGTTCTTTGGACCGTGTCTGAAATAAGGGTGCAGCTTGATATGGTACCACATTGGAGCACTGAACTTTAAATTCATAATGACGACTCGTTTTCAGCTCCTGACTGGGTCTTGATGTTGCCACATACAGCCCAAGGCTCCTACTCCATAAAGTATTCCACCTTGACACACACTGTGGATCTGGTTCAAGAGCAGCCAAGTCATCATCAACCACACCTGTGATCACTCCTTGCAAATCCTATACAAGTATTTCTGGTCCCAGGACAGATCCTCTGCCACCTTGTCATCCAGAGCAGGGAAATCAGTGAAACTGACTGCCTGGAAAGCAACAACTGGCGGCTCAATATTATTATTATTAGTATAATCAAGGGGAAGCACTAAACCCATAGGATCATACAGTGCTTGTGGGGGGACGAAAGATATTCAGGCTTAATTCAGGGAACTGGAGCACAGATCCAATTCCTTAGACCAAGAGCCCCTCACCAACGTCAAGGAACCTCCCTTGAGGGGAACTGGCAGCTCAGACAGAGGATCCTTGATTTGCTTGTCAATGGGACCTCTCCAATGCTCAGAACCACTTGGCTTACCGTCATAGTGGTAAAAAACAACCCGGAATGGCAGCTCATTTCCATGAAGCTGACAGATGAAATAACTGACCGGAGGACCATGCAACATTTCAAGATGAATGGCTCCATTGTCAGTTCCGACATTTACGTTGGTTCCGTCACTACCAACACATACAACAGGCTGCCGAGTTAGTTTCTGTTCCACCAGAAATGTATAGATAGTCTTGGCAATCTCCTTTCCATGGCCTGACTTGGGAGTCACATCAGTGAGATATTCAGTGAAGAGCTCCACCATGATGACGTAATGATCTTTCACCACTACTTTTGGACTCCATTTCTTGGCCATTTCACTCTGTCATTACACAAATGGAGGTCTTCTTACCATCAAAATACAATGATGTTATATTTTCCAAGTTAGCTCATTTTCATGCCTCTCCATTCGGCATTTGTGTCTGGCATCTCGTAACTTCTGTGGTCTAATAACTTTACTTTTGTCGTCCTTAGTGGTAATGCCATAGTCCATTTAGGTGGCTGTAGCAATGGCAACTCCAGCATAATCATTGAGAAAGTTAGTTAACGTTTATAAATACTGCAGAGTACATAGATGCAGTACATAAAACACTGTGCTGCGCTACTTAGTAATACAGACATATTCAAAAATTTCAATCGCAAATGCTGTAGCCTAAACCTCAACCAATCAATTTCATATTTGGTACTGAATCTAAGATGCATATAAGGAACAATGCCCGAAGAGTGCAGCTTTGACCAAAATTTCAATACTTTCTAATGAACAGTCTAACAGTCTTTCCCTACTGGCAACACTGCTGTTGCAGTATACAAACATTCCTGCCTCAGTTGGAGTTGCGGTACTGTCCTCATCCCACACACTAGTCTATTAAGAATTTATGCTATTTGGCCTTTACATTCAGGAACAACGGCTTTTGATATCACAATGCCCCCCTATCCTCCCAAGAAACATATTATGCACAATCCTCAACTTTGATTGCTTTCTAAAATCAGTAATCTGGAACACATACACGACCAGAGGACAAAGAATACTATCACATAGACTTTGTGCACTGATGGCTCCCTTGACCCTGTCAGCGGGAGGGCGGAAGTGCTGTTATTGTAAACCAGCCTGATGGTCCTATATTATAAAAGTGTATCGGTTTTAATAACTGTGCTTCCACCTTCCAAACTGATCTGTTTGCCATACTTGTTACTCTCAAAATTGTGGAAACTATGACCGCACAGAGTTTAACTGTAACTTTTTACTAATTAGAATGCTTGTGTATGAAGCTTGGCACGGTGAAGCTTGGCACGGTGAAGCTTGGCACGGTGAGGCTTGGCACGGTGAGGGTCCGGGTTCAATTCTCTGCGAAGGTGTGGAAACATCGGACGTGTTTCCTTACACCGGTTGTCTACGTTCACCCATCAGTAAAATGGGTACCTGGGTATTAGTCAACTGGTGTGGGTTGCATTCTGGGACAAAACTGACCTAATTTGCCCGAAATGCTATGCATAACAAGCGGCTTTCTATATAGTAGTATGATGTCTGCTAGGACTGTATACCTTGTACAGGGGTCACAATGGGTCTTTGTTAGACCTCACTAAACATTGTTACATCACTAGAAAGAAATATTGGTCATTTCATATTTTACAATTACTTTATACAGTTAATATACACATCACAGTATGGAATACAATCTCATTTTTTTTCCTTATCGTATTTCCGCTAATAAATATTGGTCATAATTGGGTTGCAATTTTTCCTATAAAAACCATTTATTCGTCTAATCAATGCAAAATGAGGATACAACCTCAAGATTTCAGATAACTTATCATTAACAGTGAAGTGTTTTGCTACATCGTGTAAAGTTTCCATTAAGGTGTCTGTGAGAGGTTGGATGTTTGGACACTAAGACGCTCCAGTGCATCGCCACGTCTCTGCTCACACACTTACATTTTATGACATCAACTCATTATAAACCTTACTGCCAGAGATACTTATAGTTTAGCCTTAATATAGCAGTAGCAATATCTTGCAGTCTACTAACCTTGTTACTTTTTCTATACATATGTTCAATTTGACACATTTCATTATGATGGATAATGAATCTGCTAGTTCTTATCTGTACTGTTCTACTTCAGGCTCGTTTGCTAGTTTCTTTCTGACAATATTTCGTAAACTTCTGTTTAAAAAAAACAAAATTATACTCAACATTCTCTTTATTTAATGCTTGTTTAGCCAATTCATCAACGCTGCCATGTTTCTGGAGGCTCGTGTGAGAGGGAATCTACTAAAGGTTAACGGGAATCTTTCTCTTAATAATAAAGATATTATTATTATTATTATTATTATTATTATTATTATTATTATTATTATTATTATTATTAATAAAAATGTAATATTTATATTATTATTTTTTATGAACACATCGGCCGATTTCCACCAAGGCAGGGTGGCCCGAAAAAGAAAAACTTTCATCATCATTCACTCCATCACTGTCTTGCCAGAAGGGTGTTTTACACTACAGTTATAAAACTGCAACATTAACACCCTCTCCTTCAGAGTGTAGACACTGTACTTCCCATCTCCAGGACTCAAGTCCGGCCTGCCGGTTTCCCTGAATCCCTTCATAAATGTTACTTTGCCTCCATTCACTCCTATGAAATACGCTCACGCATGTTTGCTGGAAGTCCAAGCCCCTCGCACTCAAAACCTCCTTTACCCCCTCTCTCCAACCTTTCCTAGGCCGACCCCTACCTCGCCTTCGCTCCACTACAGATTTATACACTCTCGAAGTCAGTTTCATTCCATTCTCTTTACATGTCCGAACCACCTCAACAACCCTTCCTCAGCCTTCTGGACAACAGTTTTGGCAATCCCGCAATCTCCTCCTAACTCCCAAACTATGAATTCTCTGCATTATATTCACACGGCACATTGCCCTCAGACATGACATCTCCACTGCCTCCAGCCTTCTCCTCGCTGCAACATTCATCACCCATGCTTCACACCCTTAAAAGAGCGTTGGTAAAACTATACTCTCATACATTCCCCTCTTTGCTTCCAAGAACAAAGTTCTTTGTCTCCACAGTCTCCTAAGTGCACTGCTCACCCTTTTCCCCTCATCAATTCTATGATTCACCTCATCTTTAATAGACCCATCGGCTGACACGCCGACTCCCAAATATCTGAATACATTCACCTCCTTCGTGAGTCATGTTGACGGCAGTGAAGGGACTTGAGCTAGAGTTCGTCACGGCCACGCTAGCTGGAGATTCGTCTGTAAAAACTTGCATTTGTGGTCACAGTGGTGCCTGTGCTAACCTTCCTATGGTGTAGAAATATACCTAGTTGGACGAATCTTATTGTGGCTAGCTGGTCTAGTGGCTAACGCGATGGGCTGGAGTTTTGAGACTCTCTGACCGCGGGTTCAATCCCGGCCGGGGTATGGTTTGTTTGCAATCGTGTCATTACGATTTCGTGAGTTATGTTTGATTCTTTACCTTTTAACTCCATGCCTCTTGCCAAGACCCTCACATTTACTTCTCTTACAACCCCATCTATAAATATATTGAACAACCACGGTAACATCACACATCCTTGTCTAAGGCCTACTTTTACTGGGAAATAATCTCCCTCTTTTCTACATACTCTAACTTGAGCCTCACTGTCCTCGTAAAAACTCTTCACTGCTTTCAGTAACCTACCTCCTATGCCATACACCTGCAACATCTGCCACATTGCCTCCCCTATTCACCCTGTCATATGTCGTTTCCAAGTCCATAAATGCCACAAAAACCTCTTTAGCCTTATCTAAGTACCGTTCATTTATATGTTTCACTGTAAATACTTGGTCTACACACCCTCTACCTTTCCTAAAGCCTCCTTGTTCATCTGCTATCCTACTCTCCGTCTTAATCTTAATTCTTTGAATAATAAATCTACCATACACTTTACCAGGTATACTCAACAGACTTATCCCCCTATAATTTTTGCACTCTCTTTTGTCCCCTTTGCTTTATACAAAGGAACTATGCATGCCCTCTGCCAATTCCTAGGAACCGTACCCTCTTCCATACATTTTTAAATAATAGCACCAACTACTCCAAAACTATATCCCCACCTGCTTTTAGCATTTCTATCTTTATCCCATCAATCCCAGCTGCCTTACCCCCTTTTACCCTACCCACTGCCTAACGAACTTTCCCCACACTCACAACTGGCTCTTCCTCACTCCTACAAGATGTTATTCCTCCTTGCCCTATACACGAAATCACAGCTTTCCTATCTTCAAAATATTCCCTCTATCTTCCCGATACCTCTAAATCTCCATTTAATAACTCTCCTCTCCTATTTTTAACTGACAAATCCATTTCTTTCCTAGGCTTCCTCAACTTGTTAATCTCACTCCAAAACTTTTTCATATTTTTAACAAAATTTGTTGATAACATCTCACCCACTCTCTCATTTGCTTTCTTTTTACATTGATTCACCACTCTCTTAACCTGTCTTTCTTTTCTCCGTATACTCTTCCCTCCTTGCATCACTTCTACTTTGTAAAAACCTCTCATGTGCTAACTTTTTCTCCGTTACTACTCTCTTTACATCATCATTCCACCAATCGCTCCTCTTCCCTCCCGCACCCACTTTCCTGTAACCACAAACTTCTGCTGAACACTCTAACACTACATTTTATAACCTACCCCATACATCTTCTACCCCATTGCCCATACTCTCACTAACCCATCTATCCTCCAATAGTTGTTTATATCTTACCCTAACTGCCTCCTTTTTTAATTTATAAACCTTCACCTCTCTCTTACCTGATGCTTCTATTTTCCTTGTATCCCATCTACCTTTTGCTCTCACTGTAGCTACAACTAAAAAGTGATCTGATATATCTATGGCCCCTCTATAAACATGTACATCCTGAAGTCTACTCAACAGGCTTATCTACCAATACATAGTCCATGAAACTACTGTCATTACCCCCTACATCATATCTTGTATACTTATTTATCCTCTTTTTCTTAAAATATGTATTACCTATAACTAAACTCCTTTCTATAGAACGTTCAGTCAAAGGGCTCCCATTATCATTTACATCTGGCACCCCAAACTTACCTACCACACCCTCTCTAAATGTTTCTCCTACTTTAGCATTTAGGTCCCCACCACAATTACTCTCTCACTTGGTTCAAAGGTTCCTATACATTCACTTAACAACTCCCAAAATCTCTCTACACTTTTCTCCAGGTGCATACATGCTTATTATGACCCACTTTTCGCATCCAACCTTTATTTTAATCCACATAATCCTTGAATTTACACATTTATGTTCTCTCTTTTTCTTCCATAACTGATCCTTCAACATTATTGCTACGCTTTCCTTAGCTCTAACTCTCTCAGAATACTCCTGACTTAATCCCATTTATTTCTTCCCACTGAAACTCTCCTACCCCCTTAGGGCCAGGACATCCAACTTCTTTTCATTCATAACATCAGCAATCATCTGTTTCTTGTCATCCGCACTACATCCACGCACATTCAAGCATCCCAGTTTTATAAAGTTTTTCTTCTTCTGTTATTTAGTAAATGTTTACAGGAGAAGGGGTTACTAGCCCATCGCTCCCGGCATTTTAGTTGCCTCATACGACACGCATGGCTACGGAGGAAAGATTCTTTTCCACTTCCCCATAGACAATAGAAGAAATAAAGAAGAACAAGAGCTATTTAGAAAAAAAGAGAAAAACCTAGATGTGTATATATATATATATATATATATATATATATATATATATATATATATATATATATATATATATATATATATATATATATATATATATATGCATGTGCGTGTCTGTGAAGTGTGACCAAAGTGTAAGTAGAAGTAGCAAGATATCCCTGTTATCTAGCGTGTTTATGAGACAGAAAAGGAAACCAGCAATCCTACCATCATGCAAAACAGTTAAAGGTCTCTGTTTCACAGTCATCTAGCAGGACGGTAGTACTTCCCTGGGAGGATGCTGTCTACCAACCTACTGTCCATAAAGATATAATAATGATAATAATAACAATAATAATAATAATAATAATAATAATAATATCTTTAATAATAATAATAACTTTATTATTAAGAGAAAGATTCTAGTTAACCTTTAGTAGATTCCCTCTCACACAAGCCTCCAGGAGCATGGCAACGTTGATGAATTAGCTGCACAAGAATTAAATAAAGGGAATGTTGAGTATAATTTTGTTTATTTCAAACAGCAGCTTCAAACTTGACGTCTTTGTGAATTTTAGGATTTTGGTTTCTTTCAAAAGGTTTGAATTCGATAAGGGCTGTGTATGTCCTAATTTGTCATTTTTATTGAAAGATGGTTATTAGTTTCTACATGATGACTTGTGAATACCTCTTATGATTCGCTTCAAATCATCATCTGCATTGCTAACTTACGCCACACTCTAAGCGATTCCAATCGCGCGCATTGAGGCTCAGGGAGACAATGGTGATGTACGGGGATACATTTCTCGGATCGTGTAGCTATCCGTATATACATACCTACTTACAGATTTCTGAAGGACTGACTACTCACTAGAATAAATCATTCTCGTCACTGTTATATTCTTTCATTGTATGTTGGTAACAAGTCATAGCATTTATTCATTTGTTTTGTACAACCAGATCTTTATTAATGGGGTAAACTCTCTCTCCGTATCTTGCAGTCCATGGATCCCATACTAAACATGATAGATATAATATTAATATAGAAAAGAATGAACCTGTTTATAGCGTCATTCTAGAAGAGTAAGATAGTGACTTTACTCAATAATTTCGGCCCTTGAAATATTTATCCTTTCAGTGCACTTAAACTGCTACAATAAGAGACACACACTTAGAGGTGTGTGTCTCTCATTGTATATGTAATGAGAGTTTACTTTAATTCTTATTTTATGGATTAAAGTATTGTTGACTGATTGAGAACAGATGACATCCAGCTTAATGATCCTTTGAGCAGTCGATCGACTTAAAACACACTTAATTAACCATTACTCACAGAGGTTCTCGGCGGAATAAAGTTCAAGTTGTACACATCATGTTAGCAATTTGTGTCCCCATTATAGTTACACTCGAGTAATTTGCACTTACTAAATGTGTAAATTGCATATAAAAGCTTTTCATCTAATAGTTTTAGCATGGTCCTGAAAAACTGCGAGCACAATTAAAAATAATTTTTGGTTGAGAAGTTCAGAGGTGTCTTCTCGATGGACTCGTCGTGTTAAAAAGATTTTTTTGGGGAGTTAGGCACTAAAAGATAAATATCATAAATATTTATTGTCTTCACTTAAGAATATAATAACTAAGTATAGTTACTGCCTGTTTTAAGTCAGACTAAAGAAAACTGCAATTTCTAATCATTTAAAAAATGCTCTCATTTTGTATCTTTTTCTTTAACAGAAATATAAAGGATTTTACTTACAGATGAATTGAAGGTTTATTCATTTAGTGTAAACTGAGATTACAACTGTGAAATTATCCGACTATACCTATTTAGGACATATCTTGTACCTAATGCTCAGGGAAGCTGCAAGATGCTTTCAAATATAATTTACAGGGAAAGAACAATGTAGTAATTGACTTATAGAACTCAAGACATGTTCTCATTTAAACTAATATTATGTTTGAAAATCCTCTAGTTTTCCATTTCAAGAAAAAATACAGAGAAACTTCTTTTACAAAATATAAATAGGTATATATATTACATCAACTATAAAAATAAATATAATATATATATATATATATATATATATATATATATATATATATATATATATATATATGTATATGATGACCTGAAATATATATATGTTTACACTGGGTATACACAGATCAGTACAACCTGAGCTTGATGATCAACACATGAATACTTCAGCGATATTCTTGGAGGTGGAAGGTAATAATGAAGTAACCTGGCGACGTACCACCACTGATCCTTGTTGCTGGTGCTGGATCTTGTGATCATCTAGGTTATGTTTGCTTCCAACAGAGTGAAGCACATTTACAATAAATATTTAATGATGACGTAGAGTCCTGGTCCGCTGTTAACAGGCTTTCTTGCCCCCCTCTACTTTTTTCTATTATTTTTTTTTTTTTTTTGCATTTCACGAAAAAAAATATATGTAGATTTACTTTGATTAAAATAAATTTGGCTGTTGCACGTTGAATACTAGCAACATACGATACAATAATTTTGGGGTTAAAATTATACATGAGTGTTAAAGCTCTCGGTGAAATCGTGTCTTAGATACTTGGTGACATTCTGTGCTCCCAGTTCTTGTACGATCTGAAACATGAGGGTTGAGTTATATCAGAATACATCCTGGAGTAATATTGCTTCATGTTGAAAATCTAATATTAAGCGAGTGAATATTGTGTAACGAAGGAATATCTTCACCATTGGCATCACAGTGAGAGGGGAAATATTATACATAGTTATGTGTGTGGAAGAAGTTAATTTATGGGGTGTGTCACTTTTATCACTCACTGGGTACCGCTGTGTTGACCACAACTTGATGATAATATTTATTAAGGTCAATATGCTCCTTGGAAATTTAGGGTTTCCCTAGAAGTACATATAACAATGTTAGGGAAAATCTTTCTAATTATTTCTAAATTGCTTTATTTATCTTGGATTATTGTAAAAAAATTAGAGGAAATGTAAAAAAAAAAAATATTTGCCAGACTTCGAAACTGTGACAATAGATTCAATATTCATATTAAAGAAATATTTATTTGCGTATTAGGTAATGTATATGTTAATGTATGATGATGAAGAGGCTGCCAAGTTTTCCTTTCTGATATTTACTCTGTTTCTTTACGATGTCCCGTAGCTGGATCACTAGCCCACTCAGCTCACACACTGAGGTCCAGAGTTCGAATCTCCGGTACGGCTGGAAAACATTAGGGACGTGTTTCCATAAGACACCTGCTGTTCCTGTTCACCCATCAGTATAAAATGGGTACCTGGGTGTTAGTCGACTGGTGTGGGTCGCATCCTGGGACAAAACTGACCTAATTTGCCCGAGATGCTCTGCATAACAAGCGGCTTTCTATATAGTAGTATGTCACTGATGTCGGCTAGGACTGTATACCTTGTACATGTACTTGTAGATATAAAGATATTATTATTATATTATATTGGTACATGAAGGCAGGTATTTGAAGGTAAGTTAGTGAAGGCAGGTACATGAAGTTAGGTACCTGAAAGTAGGCAAAATAGGGATTAAATGAACACTCAGTATATGCATACTAAGGGACACACCTTTTGGTGTATATACCCTTTGTTGATAAGTAGTTTACGTTTATACAAGAGTGGTATACAATGTTGACAAGATGAAGAATTAGACACATGAAACATCTGAGCAACTTTATTTGTGTCTACCGGTATATAAGCAACAAGCTTCATGTCTGTGCTTCAGATTCTTTAAGACTACTCCAAGGCTGAGGTATTCATTATCTTATACATTCTTCACATTACGTCCTTGTATTGATAAAGTCACTGATTAGCGAAGCGTCCACAAGTAAAGATGCCCAGATGTTGCACATGTGTGTAATTCTTCATCTGGTTTTCGTTTGTTTCAAGGGTGAATGCTGTTATGTATAGTTGACCTGCTAATGTGGTCCCCATAACCAGGGCAGTTTTAACCCAGGAATGTGATTTCTTCTCTTTTGCTAGAAAAAAAAATTATGTCACCTACCTTCTGTTCATTATCGTCAAGCAACTGTCTCAGTGCTGGGTTAATTGTCGGGAAGTTGGGCTTGGCAGGCGCAACTTGGTCAGAAGTTAATGAGGGATAATGGTTGCTGGATGTTTCAGCGAGAGTGATATCCTGAGGGTTGTTGACGCGGGTGTCGAATTGAGGTCTCCTTCGCCAAGACGAACTGGGGCCAATACCTGCAGCGTGGGCCATGACGTGGGCCACGTAGTGCTGCTCGTGCGTCCGGTGCAGTAAGTGGGCCATAGGTCCTGTACGTGACAAATGCTTGTCATATCCATCTCATTATGTCTTTAAGACCAAGCTATACACATGTTTCGGAATATATCCACTTACAGCAGAGAAAATAACAAAAAATTCAAGTGTCTAACCAGGAGTTATCCTTAATGTAACTGTTGCCCTGTTATTCTAGACCAGCAGAAGTTAATACCAGAATCACTTGAACTGCTAGAGGAAGCATTGCAGAAGACAGTGTCTAGCGAGATTTTAAGAGGAGGGCTTAAAGGAACATCTTTACAGCCTTCATCTCTAGTCACTTTGCATCTTAAGTAATCATCTTTTTTTTTGTTATGCAACCCCTAACTGTCCCTTAAAAAGCTCTCAGTAGAGGTCTTAACTTTACAGCCTATGTAATTGTCTTCTGAGTAGGTCAGGCGCTATGAGTTGAATGGAATACACTTTCTTTAGCGGTATATGTACAGTGAGGGATTTGTGTGTAACCTGGACGAGTTAATCGTGCAGGTTAGCGAGCACAGAACAGGTCACATCATCATAACTCTGAACATCGAAAATATAAGAGAACATATTAAAAAATATGCTTAAAATAATGTTTTAGATTTTAAAGATGGAAAGAAACCATTACTTGTTTACCGAAATAGGTTATGAAAGGGAAATACAAGAAAATTAAGATAAGAAAGGATTCAGAACTTGGAATTTTATTATTCTTTCATAGTGGTTGTTTTGCACACACACACACACACACATACACACACACACACACACACACACACACACACATATATATATATATATATATATATATATATATATATATATATATATATATATATATATATATATATATATATATATATATTTTTATAATGTCGTGCCGAATAGGCAGAACTTGCGATCTTGGTTTAAATAGCAACGCTCATCTTGCCATATAGGACAAGTGAAAATTTGTGTATGCAATAATTTCGCCAAAATCATTCTGAACCTAACGAGAAAAATATATTTCATTGTGTTTGTTTAGTATTAAATTATTGTAAACAAATGTAAAATATATTTAGTTGGGTTAGGCTAAAATAAATTACGCTTGTTATAATAAGGTTAGGTAAGTTTTCTAAGATTCTTTTGGTGCAAAATTTATTTTTTTTACATTAACATTAATGAAAAATATATATCTTTAAACGTATAAGAGAAAATTTCGGAAAGGACTTAGTTTTAAATGAGTTCTTGCTAACTGACCAGTTTTACATATTCGGCACGACATATATATATATATATATATATATATATATATATATATATATATATATATATATATATATATATATATATATATATATATATATATAAATATATATACATGTATATATATATATATATATATATATATATATATATATATATATATATATATATATATATATATATATATAATATATATATATATATATATATATATATATATATATATATATATATATATATATATATATATATATATATATATATATATATATATACATATGTGTGTGTGTGTGTGTGCAAAACAACCACTATGAAAGAATAGAGAAATTCCGAGCGCCTTCATGACTAATCACATTATCAAGGAACAATAAAAAGAATGCATCAAAGGAAGGCATATAAAGGGTCTAGACCACAACTCACCATCACATCCCACAACAAAGCAACACCAGACGCACGACGACACGCAACTCATAAGAAAGAGAACACTGCAGTAGGCCCGCTGACCCAACTAGACAGGTCCTTCACACAACCCACCAACAAACTATTCTACCCAAGAATTAAGAATTATTACTTGTCCAATGTATTATTAAATTCTTCCCAAATTCTATTAATTATAAATGGATCAAATTTGTTTATTTCATTATTTTTCATTATTTCATTGCTTATTTCATTATTCTTTCACGGTGGTTGTTTTTCATATTCTGAAATCATCTGTTTCCTGTGATCTTATTACACACACACACACACACACACACACACACACACACACACACACACACACACATATATATATATATATATATATATATATATATATATATATATATATATATATATATATATATATATATATATATATATATATATATATATATATGTCGTGCCGAATATGTAAAACTGATCAATTAGCAAGAACTCATCTAAAATTACGTCTTTTCTAAGATTTTCTCTTATACGTTTAAAGATATATTTTTTTTCATTAATGGTGATGTAAAAATTTATAATTTTGCACCAAAAGGAACTTAGAAAACTTACCTAACCTTATTATAACAAGTGCAATTTAATTTAGCCCAACCCAACTAAATATATTTTAGATTTGTTTACAGTAATTTAATACTAAACAAACACAGTGAAATATATTTTTTTTGTTAGGTTCAAAATGATTTTGGCGAAATTATTGCATACACAAATTTTCACTTGTCCTATATGGCAAGATGAGCGTTGCTATTTAAGCCAAGATCGAAAGTTCTGCCCATTCGGCACGACATATATATATATATATATATATATATATATATATATATATATATGTCGTGCCGAATATGTAAAACTGGTCAATTAGCAAGAACTCATTTAAAATTAAGTCCTTTCTGAAATTTTCTCTTATACGTTTAAAGATATATTTTTTTCATTAATTTTAATGTAAAAATTTTTAATTTTGCACCAAAAGAATCTTAGAAAACTTACCTAACCTTATTATAACAAGAACAATTTATTTTAGCCTAACCCAACCAAATACATTTTAGATTTGTTTACAATAATTTAATACTAAACAAACACAGTGAAATATATTTTTTTCGTTAGGTTCAGAATTATTTTGGCGAAATTATTGCATACACAAATTTTCACTTGTCCTGTATGAGCGTTGCTATATATATATATATATATATATATATATATATATATATATATATATATATATATATATATATATATATATATATATATATATATATATCTTTGGCTTTAACACAAAATCTCATCTTGCCGAATAAATTTGTGAATGCAATAATTCCGCAAAAAAGTCAATCTGAAGCTAACGAAAAAAATAAATTTAAGTGTTTATTTATTATTAAATTACTGTAAACTTATCTAAAATATATTTAGTTGGATTAAGCTAAATTAAATTGCTCTTCTTAGAATAAGGTTAGGTAAGCTTTCTAAGGTTCTTTTGGTACAAAATTATTAACTTTTACTTTAACATAAATGAAAAAATATATCCTTAAACATATAAGAGAAATTTTTAGAAAGGACTTAATTTTGAATGAGTTATTGTTAATTGACAAGTTTTACCTATTCGGTACGAGATTATATATATATATATATATATATATATATATATATATATATATATATATATATATATATATATATATATATGTAGACACATTGGCCGATTCCCACCAAGGCAGGGTGGCCTGAAAAAGAAAAACTTTCATCATTCACTCCATCATTGTCTTGCCAGAGGGGAGCTTTACACTACAGTTATAAAACTGCAACATTAACACCCCCTCCTTCAGAGTGCAGGCACTGTACTTCCCATCTCCAGGACTCAAATCCGGCCTGCCGGTTTCCCTGAATCCCTTCATAAATGTTACTTTGCTCACACTTCAACAGCACGTCAAGTATTAAAAAACATTTGTCTCCATTCACTCCTATCAAACACGCTCATGCACGCTTGCTGGAAGTCCAAACCCCTCGCACACAAAACCTCCTTTACCCCCTTCCTCTAACCCTTCCAAGGCCGACCCCCTTCCCCGCCTTCCCGCCACTTCAGATTTATACACTCTCGAAGTCATTCTGTTTTGTTGCATTCTCTCTACATGTCCGAACCACCTCAACAACCCCCTCCTCAGTCCTCTAGATAATAATTTTGGTAATCCCACACCTCCTAATTTCCAAACTACGAATTCTCTGCATTATATTCATACCTCACATTGCCCTCAGACATGACATCTCCACTGCCTCCAGCCTTCTCCTCGTTGCAACATTCACCACCCATGCTTCACACCCATATAAGAGCGTTGGTAAAACTATACTCTCATACATTCCCCTCTTTGCTTCCAAGGACATAGTTCTTTGTCTCCACAGACTCCTAAGTGCACCGCTCACCCTTTTTCCCTCATCAGTTCTATGATTCTCCTCATCTTTCATAGACCCATCCGCTGACACGTCCTCTCCTAAATATCTGAATACATTCACCTCCTCCATACTCTCTCCCTCCAATCTGATATCCAATCTTTCCTCACCTAATCTTTTTGTTATCCTCATAACCTTACTCTATCCTATAGTCACCTTTAATTTTCTTCTTTTACATACCCTACCAAATTCACCCACCAACCTCTGCAAGTTCTCTTCAGAGTCTCCCAAGAGCACAGTGTCATCAGCAAAGAGCAACTGTGACAACTCCCACACACACACACGTTATATATATATATATATATATATATATATATATATATATATATATATATATATATATATATATATATATATATATATATATATATATATATAACAAGTCGGCCGTCTCCCACAGAGGCAGGGTGACCCAAACAAGAAAGAAAATCCCCAAAAAGAAAATACTTTCATCATCATTCAACACTTTCACCTCACTCACACAATCACTGTTTTTGCAGAGGTGCTCAGAACACAACAGTTTAGAAGCATGTACCTATAAAGATACACAACATATCCCTCCAAACTGCTAATATCCCGAACCCCTCCTTTAGAGTGCAGGCATTGTACTTCCCATTTCCAGGACTCAAGTCCGGCTATATAAAAATAACCGGTTTCCCTGAATCTCTTCACTAAATATTACCCTGCTCACACTCCAGCAGATCGTCAGGATATATATATATATATATATATATATATATATATATATATATATATATATATATATATATATATATATATATATAATAGTGGTCCAATAGTGGAAAATATAGCCTCAACGATGCTTCAGAGTGTGTCAGGGAAGGATAGAGCCCGCCTGCTGGCAGTGAGAGCCCCTCATGCTGGGGACTTTCTGTTGGCAGTTCCCAACTCCAGCCTTGGCACACGCCTCGACCCACAGACCATCCGCATCGGTGTTGCCCTTCGACTTGCCGCCCCTATTCTCGCCGAACACAGGTGTATTTGTGGCAGTGAAGCAGCAGACCGATTCGGGTACCATGGTCTTGTGTGCCGTAAATCCGAGGGAAAGATGGCAAGACATGAGGAGGTTAATAACATTATCAAGAGGAGCCTCACAACAGCTGGATGCCCAGCAGTAAGGGAGCCACCCCAACTATGCAGATCTGATGGCAGCCAGAAGCGTCCAGATGGTATCACCCTTCAAGCCTGGACAGATGGGAAGCAGGTGGTGTGGGACTATACATGTGCATCTACCTTGGCTGATACCTATCTCCAATACACCAGGGAGGAAGGAGGGGCAGCTGCCAGCTTTAGGGAGTCCCAAAAGTCTAGAAAATATGGAGAACTTGCCCATCATTATATGTTTGTTCCCATAGGCTCAGAGACCCTTGGCTCATGGGGAAAGAGTGCATCTAATTTCCTTAAGGAGCTGGGAAAAAGACTCATCAGGGTAACTAGGGATCCCAGGGCAGCTAGTTTTCTGTTCCAGCGGCTCAGCGCGGCTGTTCAAAGGGGTAATGCATGCTGCATTTTGGGCACACGCCCCAGCTCTGAGGAGCTGGATGAGATTTTCGCCTTATAATCGGTGATACACACGTAACAACATGTACCGTATATGCCACCTTTATATCAACAATGTATCTCTTCAATCTTCTGTGCCATATTATGTAATAAAATATTCCTATTGGTAAAAAAAAATAGTTTAAAAGATGGGGTGGTAGGGGAAGTGGAATATTCAAATGGCTTCAGGAAGAAATCCAAATATTCTTCCTTGAAGCCTTTTTATCCACTTCTCGGAGGCTATGGGTCCCACAATTTACACCAGAGGTGGACCCCATCTATATATATATATATATATATATATATATATATATATATATATATATATATATATATATATATATATATATATATATATATATATATATATATATATGTGATGAATGGTTTGAAAAACCGACAAGTTGAAGATTGAGACACTTATGCAGCATATGGGAATCTTTATTCAGGAAACGTTTCGCCACACAGTGGCTTCATCAGTCCAATACAAAGAGGAAGGCGTAAGGAGAGGAGGAGAATGAGGTAATCAGTCCCTCAACCTGGAGTCGATGTGTTCAGTCCATCAATCTTGTAGATTCCCATATGCTGCATAAGTGTCTCAATCTTCATATATATATATATATATATATATATATATATATATATATATATATGTAAAACTGGTCAGTTGGCAAGAACTCATTTAAAATTGAGTCCTTTCTGAAATTTTCTCTTATACGTTTAAAGATATATTTTTTTCATTAATGTTATTGTAAAAATTTTTAATTTTGCACCAAAAGAATCTTAGAAAACTTACCTAACCTTATTATAACACGAACAATTTATTTTAGCCTAACCCAACCAAATATATTTTAGATTTGTTTACAATAATTTAATATTAAACAAACACGGTGAAATATATTTTTTTCGTTAGGTTGAGAATGATTTTGGCGAAATTATTGCATACACAAATTTTTGCTTGTCCTATATGGCAAGATGAGCGTTGCTATTTAAGCCAAGATCGCAAGTTCTGCTTATTCGGCACGACATATATATATATATATATATATAAGTAGTGAAGTTTTCTACAGAGCGGTCCCTTCCGGTTTAGGGCCTTCTACAGAGCGGTCCCTTCCGGTTTAGGGCCTTCTACAGAGCGGTCCCTTCCGGTTTAAGCCTTCCACTGAGCGGTCCCCTTTTCACACCTAGGTGTTACTTCCGGTTTGACCATGACCTCGCCCTCGAGACTACCTCACCCTTGACCCCCCAACCAATACCCCCGCCCACGACCCCCCCCCCCTTCGCGACCCCGCCGTCGCGCCGCGCGCCCCCGCCCGCGCGCCCGCCCGCGCCCTTCGCGAGCCCCGCCCGCGCCTTCTGCTGCGCCTTCTGCAGCGTCGTCCGGATCGCCCCCGCGCCTCGAATTTTTTTCCGATTTTTTTTCGAATTTTTTTTGAATTTCATTTTCTTGTGCTCTCCATCTCCTCGGATCAAGTTTTTAAGGTTCCCCCTCTCACTTTCACCCCCATCCCAAAATTTCTCGAAATCAAATTCTCCATCTCCTCGGATCAAGTTTTTGGATTCCCCCCTATGGGGGTTTCGAAATTCTCCATCTCCTTGGATCAAGGTTTTTTTTTGGATTGTCCCTCCTTCCACCCCCAATCCCAAAAATTTCTCAATATTACCAAGTTTTTGGATTCCCCCCTATGGGGTTTTCGAAATTCTCCAATTCCTTGGATCAAATTTTTGGGTACCCCTCCTTTCACCCCAAATTTTCTCGACAATACCATGACTCCATCTCCTCGGATCAAATTTTTGAGGTTCCCCCTCTCACTTTCACCCCCCATCCCAAAATTTCTCGAAATCAAATTCTCCATCTCCTCGGATCAAGTTTTTTTGGATCCCCCCTATGGGTTTTTCGAAATTCTCCATCTCCTTGGATCAAGTTTTTTTTTTGGATTCCCCCCTATGGGGTTTTCGAAATTCTCCATCTCCTTAGATCAAGTTTTTTTGGGTACCCCTCCTTTCACCCCAAATTTTCTCGACAATACCATGACTCCATCTCCTCGGATCAAGTTTTTTGGATCCCCCCTATGGGGTTTTCGAAATTCTCCATCTCCTTGGATCAAATTTTTGGATTACCCCTCCCACTTTCACCCCAAATTTTCTCGACAATACCATGACTCCATCTCCTCAGATCAAATTTTTAAGGTTCCCCCTCCCACTTTCACCCCCCCCAATCCCAAAAATTTCTCGATAATACAAGTTTTTGGATTCCCCCCCTATGGGGGTTTTGAATTTCTTATGATCACCTTGGATCAAATTTTTGGATTACCCCTCCCACTTTCACCCACCCCCCAACCTCAAATTTTTCTCGATAATACCAAGTTTTTGGATTCCCTCCTATGGGGTTTTCGAAATTCCTCGGATCAAAGTTTTTGGAATCCCCCCTCTGGGGGTAAGCATTCAAAATAGACTCCTCCTATGGGGGGGCATGCTTACTACAGGTCTAAACATCTTCCCCTTATTATTTTAAAATGAACTAAAAGTTTCCGCTCATTAAGTCAAATGAACTAAGAAGGGTGTTTACTCGGCGGTCAGTGACGTCACGCGCACACAGGTTGAATCAGGTCGCCCCCTATGTCAGTGACGTCACGTGATGACCGCGCACACAGGTTGAATCTTGTCTACCCTTTTACCCACCCTCCCAAACCCTCACACTCCAACCAACACCTCACAATTTTCACTCATAACCCCCAATTTTTCTCGTTTTAACCCTTTTAGTTCATTAAAGTTAATAAGGGGACACATGCATCAGAAAGTCACCACATCGCTTACATCCACTACTCACAATTTTACATATTACGAAGTTAAATACGCACTTTTACTTTGAACATCTTCAAAACACTCTCATAAATCATTTGAATACTCACAAAAAATACCTTTATACATTTCCAAACAACACTGAAATACTCCAAAAAACATCATTCGAACACCCCCAAATCACCTCTGAATACTCCCAGAACACCTTCATAAGTACTCTTGCACATCATTTGAACACCTTCATAAGTACTCTCATAATCATTTGTACACCTTCAAAAAACACCTTTGAATACTCACATAAACACCCTTGAACACCTTCAAAACACCTTCAAAGCACTCTCATAATCATTTGAATAACCTCAAAACACCTTTGAACACCTTCAAAACACCCTTGAACACCTTCAAAACACCCTTGAACACCTTCAAAAACATTTGAACACACTCAAAACACCTTTGAACATTTCCAAAACACTATTTGAGTACTCCCAAATAAGATTTGACATCTCTAATTTATCTGCACTTACACATTTTCATTAAATTACAACTCATCCCTCAGTCTCCAGACTAGGCATTTTCTCGTTTTTACCCTTTTAGTTCATTAAAGTTATTAAGGGGACACAATACATCAGAAAAAAAAAAAAAGTCACAAAAACTAACTCAAACACTTTACTTTGAACACCCCCAAAAACACTCTCATAATCATTTGTACACCTTCAAAAAACACCTTTGAATACTCACATAAACACCCTTGAACACCTTCAAAACACCTTTGAATAACCTCAAAACACCTTTGAACACCTTCAAAACACCCTTGAACACCCTTGATCACCTTCAAAAAAACAACATTTGAACACACTCAAAACACCTTTGAACACCTTTGAACATTTCCAAACAACACTGAAACACTTCCAAAAACACTATTTGAGTAATCCCAATTACACCACTGATTACTACTAAAACACCGCTGAATTCAATCAAAACACCCTTCAACATCTTCAAAACACCTTTGAACACCTTTGAACATTTCCAAAAACACTATTTGAGTACTCCCAATTACACCACTGATTACTACTAAAACACAGCTGAATTCAATCAAAACACCCTTCAACACCTTCAAATACCCTTGAACACCTTCAAAACACTCTTGAACACCTTTGAACACCTTTGAACATTTCCAAAAACACTATTTGAGTACTCCCAATTACACCACTGATTACTACTAAAACACAGCTGAATTCAATCAAAACACCCTTCAACACCTTCAAATACCCTTGAACACCTTCAAAACACTCTTGAACACCTTCAAAAACACCTTTGAACATTTCCAAAACACTATTTGAGTACTCCCAATTACACCACTGAATACTACTAAAACACCGCTGAATTCAATCAAATCACCCTTCAACACCTTCAAAACACCTTTGAACACCTTTGAACATTTCCAAAACACTATTTGAGTAATCCCAATTACACCACTGATTACTACTAAAACACCGCTGAATTCAATCAAAACACCCTTCAACACCTTCAAAACACCTTTGAACACCTTCAAAACACCTTTGAACACTTTCAAAACACTCTCATAATCATTTGAACACACTCAAAACACCTTTGAATAACCTCAAAACACCTTTGAACACCTTCAAAACACCCTTGAACACCCTTGATCACCTTCAAAAAAACAACATTTGAACACACTCAAAACACCTTTGAACATTTCCAAACAACACTGAAACACTTCCAAAAACACCATTTGAGTACTCCCAAATACACCACTGAATACTAAAACACCACTGAATACACTCAAAACACCACCAAAATCACCATAAACTAAGATCAACACCCACATCCCACAACACCCACAACCCACAACACCCACAATTTTTTCTCGTTTTATCTAATTTCATCAGAAAGTCACAACACCCACACCTCCCATTTTTTTTCTCGTTTTAACCCTTTTAGTTCATTAAAGTTAATAAGGGGACACACTACATCAGAAAAAGTCACAAAAACAACTCACTTATAACGTCTTTTCGGTATCTCTAGTTCGACAACAACACCCACATCCCACATCACCCACATCCCACATCCCACACACAGACACACACACACACACACACACACACACACACACACACACACACACATCCCTAACCTAGCCTAACCTAGCCTAACCTAACCTAACTTATCCTAACCTAACCTAACCTAACCTACCGAACCTAACCTAACCTAACCTAACCTATCCTAACCTGTCCCAACCTAACCTAACCTAACCTATCCTAACCTAACCTAACCTAACCTAACCTAACCTTACCTAACTCATCCTAACCTAACCTAACCTAGCCTAACCTAACCTAACTTAACCTAACCTAACCTAACCTAACCGAACCTACCCTAACCTAACCTTACCTAACATAACCTAACCTAGCCGAACCTAACCTAACCTAACCTAACCTAACCTAACCTAACCTAACCTAACCTAACCTAACCTAGCCTAACCTAACCTAACCTAACTTAACCTAACCCAACCTAACCTAACCTAACCTAGCCTAACCTAACCTAACCTAACCTAACCTACTCTAACCTAACCTAACCTAACCTATCTTAACCTTACCTAACCTAACCTTGCCGAACCTATCCTAACCTAACCTAAAATATATTGGAACACTTCCAAAATACATTAGAGTACTCCAGAATTACTTTGAACGACTCCATTTTGGATATATCCAAATTAGTTTTGAAAACTTTATCGTAAAATCGAACATTATTTTCTTGTTGGTAAACACACTCAATGGTAGAAATATTTACTCGATTTCCGAATAGAAACACTTTCCTCGCTCTGAGAGACTCATTATGGGTCACCCCAACACATGGTGTAATGCGGTTCACATCCATGGTAGAACATAACACCTGCGTCAACTCAGGACAGACAGACGCCATGAAATGCGGGAAACATCCAAGGTAGAAAATCATCTCTTTCCAGACCAACTGTCTATCCTAACCTAACCTAACCTAACCTAATTCCTAACCTAACCTAACCTCACCTAACCGAACCTAACCTAACTCCATCAATCACCTCTATCCTAACCTAACCTAACCTAACCTAACCCAACCTAACTCCATCAAACACCTCTATCCTAACCTAACCTAACCTAACCTAACCCAACCTAACTCCATCAAACACCTCTATCCTAACCTAACCTAACCTATCCTAACCTAACCTAACCCCATCAAACACCTCGAATACTACCTAACTTAACCTAACCTAACCTTACCTAACCTACCGAACCTAACCTAACCTAACCTAACCTATCCTAACCTGTCCTAACCTAACCTAACCTATCCTAACCTAACCTAACCTAACCTAACCCAACTTATCCTAAGCTAACCTAACCTAACTTATCCTAACCTAACCTATCCTAAGCTAACCTAACCTAAAATAACGAACCTAACCTAACTTATCCTAATCTAATCTAACCTAACCTAACTTATCCTAACCTAACCTAACTTATCCTAACCTAACCTAACCTAACCTAACCTAAAATAACCTAACCTAACTTATCCTAACCTACTCACTTTACTTTGAACACCTTCAAAACACTCTCATACATCATTTGAGACCCCCTTTTCTCAATATCTCTCATCCACAACCTTTATCATCTCACTACAGAACAACCCCAAGATTACTTCGAACACTCTCATAAAGCATTTGAGTACTCACATAAACACCTTTGAACATTTCCAAACAACACTGAAGCACTTCCAAAATATCATTTTGATTACTCCCAAATAAGATTTATCATCTCTAATTTATCTACACTTACACATTTCATTAAATTACAACACATCCACCAAACTCCTCCCTCAGTCTCCAGACTTTACAACATTAGCACAAAAAAAAACTAACTCATACACTTATGACATGAGACATTACCATATCTAACACACTGACTAACTTTGAACCATCTCTGAACACCACTGATCTTCTTCAAAAAATGCTCTGCACATCATTTGAACACCTTCAAAAAAACACTACTGATTACTACCAAATCACCACTGAATACTACCAATCACCGGCAAAATCACCAGAAACTAAGTTTAACATCACCATCTAACATCCTTTTTATAGAAATCCCCTCAAATCACTATAACCAAGAACTCCCTCCCCATTTGGCGCATGAAAAAAAAAATGCATGAACACAAACCTAATACGCAAACACTTAGTACATGATCTCCATCAACTGAAAACATATCTTGTACACACACATAATATAAGACAATCACCAACTACAATCACCCATGTTCACTTACCTCAAAATCACTAATATCACAGAAAACAATCATTTTTATAAACATTTCACACACACACACAAAAAAAAAAAAATCATATTTGACAATATCTAAGCGCACTCACCTCACTACCACCAACACACGATGTCTCACCTCACAGGACCGACGAGCTCACCTCCAGTGACGTCACACTCCCATTGTGTTACTTGGTGGTTGGTAACATCACACCTAACCCCCCTTGTTTCAACCTGTTGTACCCTACATTATCTAAGAACACTATATCCAAGACGATTACCAGATTTTATGATCCCCAACACCAAGATCACAGAAAACACACATTTTATAATTATTCACACAAAAATCACGATCACCATTTCCATATCATGTTTACCGTCATCTATCAACACTAATCACCAAGATCACCAAAAAAATCTAAGATCATGCATCTCAAAACTACTATGATCACTGAAAACACTTATTTTAAACATTCGCACAAAAATAAGACATACACAAAAATACCACAACACTTCCACCAACATCTATAACATAACATGAGCACTATAACATATCACTATCACAAAAAAAAAAAAAAATAATACACAGACACCCACATATTATACATTTCAATTGCAAATTTAAGACATGAGACATACTCACCAAATCTAAGACATTCACCTCCAACTATGACATACACATCACCCTTAAAACTTCCTTCCTTATTCATTCCGTATATCTCCACTCACCTCACTACCACCAACACACGATGTCTCACCTCACAGGACCGACGAGCTCACCTCCAGTGACGTCACACTCCCATTGTGTTACTTGGTGGTTGGTAACATCACACCTAACCCCCCTTGTTTCAACCTGTTGTACCCTACATTATCTAAGAACACTATATCCAAGACGATTACCAGATTTTATGATCCCCAACACCAAGATCACAGAAAACACACATTTTATAATTATTCACACAAAAATCACGATCACCATTTCCATATCATGTTTACCGTCATCTATCAACACTAATCACCAAGATCACCAAAAAAATCTAAGATCATGCATCTCAAAACTACTATGATCACTGAAAACACTTATTTTAAACATTCGCACAAAAATAAGACATACACAAAAATACCACAACACTTCCACCAACATCTATAACATAACATGAGCACTATAACATATCACTATCACAAAAAAAAAAAAAATAATACACAGACACCCACATATTATACATTTCAATTGCAAATTTAAGACATGAGACATACTCACCAAATCTAAGACATTCACCTCCAACTATGACATACACATCACCCTTAAAACTTCCTTCCTTATTCATTCCGTATATCTCCTAGAGCTGTTTTAACCCCGACGGTTCCATCACGACGTAGGAGCCAGAGTGTAGTAGGTGGTGTTGGAGTGGTGATGGTTCCTCTGGCTCCTGCGTCGTGATGGAACCGTCGGGGGTTAAAACAGCTCTAGGAGATATACGGAATGAATAAGGAAGGAAGTTTTAAGGGTGATGTGTATGTCATAGTTGGAGGTGAATGTCTTAGATTTGGTGAGTATGTCTCATGTCTTAAATTTGCAATTGAAATGTATAATATGTGGGTGTCTGTGTATTATTTTTTTTTTTTTGTGATAGTGATATGTTATAGTGCTCATGTTATGTTATAGATGTTGGTGGAAGTGTTGTGGTATTTTTGTGTATGTCTTATTTTTGTGCGAATGTTTAAAATAAGTGTTTTCAGTGATCATAGTAGTTTTGAGATGCATGATCTTAGATTTTTTTGGTGATCTTGGTGATTAGTGTTGATAGATGACGGTAAACATGATATGGAAATGGTGATCGTGATTTTTGTGTGAATAATTATAAAATGTGTGTTTTCTGTGATCTTGGTGTTGGGGATCATAAAATCTGGTAATCGTCTTGGATATAGTGTTCTTAGATAATGTAGGGTACAACAGGTTGAAACAAGGGGGGTTAGGTGTGATGTTACCAACCACCAAGTAACACAATGGGAGTGTGACGTCACTGGAGGTGAGCTCGTCGGTCCTGTGAGGTGAGACATCGTGTGTTGGTGGTAGTGAGGTGAGTGGAGATATACGGAATGAATAAGGAAGGAAGTTTTAAGGGTGATGTGTATGTCATAGTTGGAGGTGAATGTCTTAGATTTGGTGAGTATGTCTCATGTCTTAAATTTGCAATTGAAATGTATAATATGTGGGTGTCTGTGTATTATTTTTTTTTTTTTTGTGATAGTGATATGTTATAGTGCTCATGTTATGTTATAGATGTTGGTGGAAGTGTTGTGGTATTTTTGTGTATGTCTTATTTTTGTGCGAATGTTTAAAATAAGTGTTTTCAGTGATCATAGTAGTTTTGAGATGCATGATCTTAGATTTTTTTGGTGATCTTGGTGATTAGTGTTGATAGATGACGGTAAACATGATATGGAAATGGTGATCGTGATTTTTGTGTGAATAATTATAAAATGTGTGTTTTCTGTGATCTTGGTGTTGGGGATCATAAAATCTGGTAATCGTCTTGGATATAGTGTTCTTAGATAATGTAGGGTACAACAGGTTGAAACAAGGGGGGTTAGGTGTGATGTTACCAACCACCAAGTAACACAATGGGAGTGTGACGTCACTGGAGGTGAGCTCGTCGGTCCTGTGAGGTGAGACATCGTGTGTTGGTGGTAGTGAGGTGAGTGCGCTTAGATATTGTCAAATATGATTTTTTTTTTTTTGTGTGTGTGTGTGAAATGTTTATAAAAATGATTGTTTTCTGTGATATTAGTGATTTTGAGGTAAGTGAACATGGGTGATTGTAGTTGGTGATTGTCTTATATTATGTGTGTGTACAAGATATGTTTTCAGTTGATGGAGATCATGTACTAAGTGTTTGCGTATTAGGTTTGTGTTCATGCATTTTTTTTTTCATGCGCCAAATGGGGAGGGAGTTCTTGGTTATAGTGATTTGAGGGGATTTCTATAAAAAGGATGTTAGATGGTGATGTTAAACTTAGTTTCTGGTGATTTTGCCGGTGATTGGTAGTATTCAGTGGTGATTTGGTAGTAATCAGTAGTGTTTTTTTGAAGGTGTTCAAATGATGTGCAGAGCATTTTTTGAAGAAGATCAGTGGTGTTCAGAGATGGTTCAAAGTTAGTCAGTGTGTTAGATATGGTAATGTCTCATGTCATAAGTGTATGAGTTAGTTTTTTTTTGTGCTAATGTTGTAAAGTCTGGAGACTGAGGGAGGAGTTTGGTGGATGTGTTGTAATTTAATGAAATGTGTAAGTGTAGATAAATTAGAGATGATAAATCTTATTTGGGAGTAATCAAAATGATATTTTGGAAGTGCTTCAGTGTTGTTTGGAAATGTTCAAAGGTGTTTATGTGAGTACTCAAATGCTTTATGAGAGTGTTCGAAGTAATCTTGGGGTTGTTCTGTAGTGAGATGATAAAGGTTGTGGATGAGAGATATTGAGAAAAGGGGGTCTCAAATGATGTATGAGAGTGTTTTGAAGGTGTTCAAAGTAAAGTGAGTAGGTTAGGATAAGTTAGGTTAGGTTATTTTAGGTTAGGTTAGGTTAGGTTAGGTTAGGATAAGTTAGGTTAGGTTAGGATAAGTTAGGTTAGGTTAGATTAGATTAGGATAAGTTAGGTTAGGTTCGTTATTTTAGGTTAGGTTAGCTTAGGATAGGTTAGGTTAGGATAAGTTAGGTTAGGTTAGCTTAGGATAAGTTGGGTTAGGTTAGGTTAGGTTAGGTTAGGTTAGGTTAGGACAGGTTAGGATAGGTTAGGTTAGGTTAGGTTAGGTTCGGTAGGTTAGGTAAGGTTAGGTTAGGTTAAGTTAGGTAGTATTCGAGGTGTTTGATGGGGTTAGGTTAGGTTAGGATAGGTTAGGTTAGGTTAGGATAGAGGTGTTTGATGGAGTTAGGTTGGGTTAGGTTAGGTTAGGTTAGGTTAGGATAGAGGTGTTTGATGGAGTTAGGTTGGGTTAGGTTAGGTTAGGTTAGGTTAGGATAGAGGTGATTGATGGAGTTAGGTTAGGTTCGGTTAGGTGAGGTTAGGTTAGGTTAGGAATTAGGTTAGGTTAGGTTAGGTTAGGATAGACAGTTGGTCTGGAAAGAGATGATTTTCTACCTTGGATGTTTCCCGCATTTCATGGCGTCTGTCTGTCCTGAGTTGACGCAGGTGTTATGTTCTACCATGGATGTGAACCGCATTACACCATGTGTTGGGGTGACCCATAATGAGTCTCTCAGAGCGAGGAAAGTGTTTCTATTCGGAAATCGAGTAAATATTTCTACCATTGAGTGTGTTTACCAACAAGAAAATAATGTTCGATTTTACGATAAAGTTTTCAAAACTAATTTGGATATATCCAAAATGGAGTCGTTCAAAGTAATTCTGGAGTACTCTAATGTATTTTGGAAGTGTTCCAATATATTTTAGGTTAGGTTAGGATAGGTTCGGCAAGGTTAGGTTAGGTAAGGTTAAGATAGGTTAGGTTAGGTTAGGTTAGAGTAGGTTAGGTTAGGTTAGGTTAGGTTAGGCTAGGTTAGGTTAGGTTAGGTTGGGTTAGGTTAAGTTAGGTTAGGTTAGGTTAGGCTAGGTTAGGTTAGGTTAGGCTAGGTTAGGTTAGGTTAGGTTAGGTTAGGTTAGGTTAGGTTCGGCTAGGTTAGGTTATGTTAGGTAAGGTTAGGTTAGGGTAGGTTCGGTTAGGTTAGGTTAGGTTAGGTTAAGTTAGGTTAGGTTAGGCTAGGTTAGGTTAGGTTAGGATGAGTTAGGTAAGGTTAGGTTAGGTTAGGTTAGGTTAGGTTAGGATAGGTTAGGTTAGGTTAGGTTGGGACAGGTTAGGATAGGTTAGGTTAGGTTAGGTTAGGTTCGGTAGGTTAGGTTAGGTTAGGATAAGTTAGGTTAGGTTAGGCTAGGTTAGGCTAGGTTAGGGATGTGTGTGTGTGTGTGTGTGTGTGTGTGTGTGTGTGTGTGTGTGTGTGTCTGTGTGTGGGATGTGGGATGTGGGTGATGTGGGATGTGGGTGTTGTTGTCGAACTAGAGATACCGAAAAGACGTTATAAGTGAGTTGTTTTTGTGACTTTTTCTGATGTAGTGTGTCCCCTTATTAACTTTAATGAACTAAAAGGGTTAAAACGAGAAAAAAAATGGGAGGTGTGGGTGTTGTGACTTTCTGATGAAATTAGATAAAACGAGAAAAAATTGTGGGTGTTGTGGGTTGTGGGTGTTGTGGGATGTGGGTGTTGATCTTAGTTTATGGTGATTTTGGTGGTGTTTTGAGTGTATTCAGTGGTGTTTTAGTATTCAGTGGTGTATTTGGGAGTACTCAAATGGTGTTTTTGGAAGTGTTTCAGTGTTGTTTGGAAATGTTCAAAGGTGTTTTGAGTGTGTTCAAATGTTGTTTTTTTGAAGGTGATCAAGGGTGTTCAAGGGTGTTTTGAAGGTGTTCAAAGGTGTTTTGAGGTTATTCAAAGGTGTTTTGAGTGTGTTCAAATGATTATGAGAGTGTTTTGAAAGTGTTCAAAGGTGTTTTGAAGGTGTTCAAAGGTGTTTTGAAGGTGTTGAAGGGTGTTTTGATTGAATTCAGCGGTGTTTTAGTAGTAATCAGTGGTGTAATTGGGATTACTCAAATAGTGTTTTGGAAATGTTCAAAGGTGTTCAAAGGTGTTTTGAAGGTGTTGAAGGGTGATTTGATTGAATTCAGCGGTGTTTTAGTAGTATTCAGTGGTGTAATTGGGAGTACTCAAATAGTGTTTTGGAAATGTTCAAAGGTGTTTTTGAAGGTGTTCAAGAGTGTTTTGAAGGTGTTCAAGGGTATTTGAAGGTGTTGAAGGGTGTTTTGATTGAATTCAGCTGTGTTTTAGTAGTAATCAGTGGTGTAATTGGGAGTACTCAAATAGTGTTTTTGGAAATGTTCAAAGGTGTTCAAAGGTGTTCAAGAGTGTTTTGAAGGTGTTCAAGGGTATTTGAAGGTGTTGAAGGGTGTTTTGATTGAATTCAGCTGTGTTTTAGTAGTAATCAGTGGTGTAATTGGGAGTACTCAAATAGTGTTTTTGGAAATGTTCAAAGGTGTTCAAAGGTGTTTTGAAGATGTTGAAGGGTGTTTTGATTGAATTCAGCGGTGTTTTAGTAGTAATCAGTGGTGTAATTGGGATTACTCAAATAGTGTTTTTGGAAGTGTTTCAGTGTTGTTTGGAAATGTTCAAAGGTGTTCAAAGGTGTTTTGAGTGTGTTCAAATGTTGTTTTTTTGAAGGTGATCAAGGGTGTTCAAGGGTGTTTTGAAGGTGTTCAAAGGTGTTTTGAGGTTATTCAAAGGTGTTTTGAAGGTGTTCAAGGGTGTTTATGTGAGTATTCAAAGGTGTTTTTTGAAGGTGTACAAATGATTATGAGAGTGTTTTTGGGGGTGTTCAAAGTAAAGTGTTTGAGTTAGTTTTTGTGACTTTTTTTTTTTTTCTGATGTATTGTGTCCCCTTAATAACTTTAATGAACTAAAAGGGTAAAAACGAGAAAATGCCTAGTCTGGAGACTGAGGGATGAGTTGTAATTTAATGAAAATGTGTAAGTGCAGATAAATTAGAGATGTCAAATCTTATTTGGGAGTACTCAAATAGTGTTTTGGAAATGTTCAAAGGTGTTTTGAGTGTGTTCAAATGTTTTTGAAGGTGTTCAAGGGTGTTTTGAAGGTGTTCAAGGGTGTTTTGAAGGTGTTCAAAGGTGTTTTGAGGTTATTCAAATGATTATGAGACTGCTTTGAAGGTGTTTTGAAGGTGTTCAAGGGTGTTTATGTGAGTATTCAAAGGTGTTTTTTGAAGGTGTACAAATGATTATGAGAGTACTTATGAAGGTGTTCAAATGATGTGCAAGAGTACTTATGAAGGTGTTCTGGGAGTATTCAGAGGTGATTTCGGGGTGTTCGAATGATGTTTTTTGGAGTATTTCAGTGTTGTTTGGAAATGTATAAAGGTATTTTTTGTGAGTATTCAAATGATTTATGAGAGTGTTTTGAAGATGTTCAAAGTAAAAGTGCGTATTTAACTTCGTAATATGTAAAATTGTGAGTAGTGGATGTAAGCGATGTGGTGACTTTCTGATGCATGTGTCCCCTTATTAACTTTAATGAACTAAAAGGGTTAAAACGAGAAAAATTGGGGGTTATGAGTGAAAATTGTGAGGTGTTGGTTGGAGTGTGAGGGTTTGGGAGGGTGGGTAAAAGGGTAGACAAGATTCAACCTGTGTGCGCGGTCATCACGTGACGTCACTGACATAGGGGGCGACCTGATTCAACCTGTGTGCGCGTGACGTCACTGACCGCCGAGTAAACACCCTTCTTAGTTCATTTGACTTAATGAGCGGAAACTTTTAGTTCATTTTAAAATAATAAGGGGAAGATGTTTAGACCTGTAGTAAGCATGCCCCCCCATAGGAGGAGTCTATTTTGAATGCTTACCCCCAGAGGGGGGATTCCAAAAACTTTGATCCGAGGAATTTCGAAAACCCCATAGGAGGGAATCCAAAAACTTGGTATTATCGAGAAAAATTTGAGGTTGGGGGGTGGGTGAAAGTGGGAGGGGTAATCCAAAAATTTGATCCAAGGTGATCATAAGAAATTCAAAACCCCCATAGGGGGGGAATCCAAAAACTTGTATTATCGAGAAATTTTTGGGATTGGGGGGGGTGAAAGTGGGAGGGGGAACCTTAAAAATTTGATCTGAGGAGATGGAGTCATGGTATTGTCGAGAAAATTTGGGGTGAAAGTGGGAGGGGTAATCCAAAAATTTGATCCAAGGAGATGGAGAATTTCGAAAACCCCATAGGGGGGATCCAAAAAACTTGATCCGAGGAGATGGAGTCATGGTATTGTCGAGAAAATTTGGGGTGAAAGGAGGGGTACCCAAAAAAACTTGATCTAAGGAGATGGAGAATTTCGAAAACCCCATAGGGGGGAATCCAAAAAAAAAACTTGATCCAAGGAGATGGAGAATTTCGAAAAACCCATAGGGGGGATCCAAAAAAACTTGATCCGAGGAGATGGAGAATTTGATTTCGAGAAATTTTGGGATGGGGGGTGAAAGTGAGAGGGGGAACCTCAAAAATTTGATCCGAGGAGATGGAGTCATGGTATTGTCGAGAAAATTTGGGGTGAAAGGAGGGGTACCCAAAAATTTGATCCAAGGAATTGGAGAATTTCGAAAACCCCATAGGGGGGAATCCAAAAACTTGGTAATATTGAGAAATTTTTGGGATTGGGGGTGGAAGGAGGGACAATCCAAAAAAAAAACCTTGATCCAAGGAGATGGAGAATTTCGAAACCCCCATAGGGGGGAATCCAAAAAACTTGATCCGAGGAGATGGAGAGTTTGATTTCGAGAAATTTTGGGATAGGGGTGAAAGTGAGAGGGGGAACCTTAAAAACTTGATCCGAGGAGATGGAGAGCACAAGAAAATGAAATTCAAAAAAAATTCGAAAAAAATCGGAAAAAAATTCGAGGCGCGGGGGCGATCCGGACGACGCTGCAGAAGGCGCAGCAGAAGGCGCGGGCGGGGCTCGCGAAGGGCGCGGGCGGGCGCGCGGGCGGGGGCGCGCGGCGCGACGGCGGGGTCGCGAAGGGGGGGGGGGTCGTGGGCGGGGGTATTGGTTGGGGGGTCAAGGGTGAGGTAGTCTCGAGGGCGAGGTCATGGTCAAACCGGAAGTAACACCTAGGTGTGAAAAGGGGACCGCTCAGTGGAAGGCTTAAACCCGAAGGGACCGCTCTGTAGAAGGCCCTAAACCGGAAGGGACCGCTCTGTAGAAGGCCCTAAACCGGAAGGGACCGCTCTGTAGAAAACTTCACTACTTATATATATATATATATATATATATATATATATATATATATATATATATCTATATATATATATATATATATATATATATATATATATATATATATATATATATATATATATATATATATATATATATATATATATATATATATATATATATATATATATATATATATATATATATATATATATATATATTTGTATATATATATATATATATATATATATATATATTTATATATATATATATTTATTTATATATATATATATATATTTATTTATATATATATATATATATTAATATATATATATATATTTATATATTATTTATATATATATATATATATATATATATATACACATGATGGCTATGACTAACACCTGAACGTAGTTAAAAAACTGACGTTAATATTGCCTTATGAGAGATACAAGACAGGAGACTCATACCTGCCGCCCAGATAGCAACATCTTCACCTCCGTGTGTCTCTGAGACGCGAGGCACCGCCGCCAGGTTCTGGTAGTTCAGGTCCCTCGTGTCGTAATTCATTGGGTCGTAGCGAGTCACCTGCATCAGGAAAACTAGAATTACATACCACTTATTGCAAGATACCTACTATAGATTTCTTTTAAGAGGCGAGCCTCGATGCTGAAGAACTGTTGATTCAAGAAACTGGAGCTACCCTTCCCTTTTGTGAATCAAACCTGATCGCCTTCAATTCCCCAGGCGTTGTATGATTCCTATAAAACCAGTGTTTTCCCAGGAATACGATAATAATATTACCTACATGAGAGGTGAACACAATGATCATTTCCAAACCAATGTAAATTATGTACAGCCTTAAAGTAGATATTACATTTTTATTCAGAGCATCTCTCAGGTTAACGTACGTTCTCTCCATCGTAAGTGTAGTTAAAGCCAGGACCGTTGGTGAACATGAGGGTGGTGTAGTTAAGACCGTCAACGTCTGACTCGAGGTTTCCCACACCTGCACAAGATAATACTTGGTTATTACACTTGATAAAGACCGTCAGTATCTGACGGAATTAACTAACGTAGCCTCACACATTTGCACACAGTATTACTCACTTATTGCACCACACGCAGTTAATTGACTGAATCACACACTCGGTAATTATCCATCCCTTTACATTACTTGTTCACTCTAATTCTACTACAGTCGCACCATCACTGTTCAGCTCCAGGTTGAGTGACTGACCACCTCAAATACTATTCCTCCAAGGTTGAAAGAGTGATGGACTAAATACATCAGCTTCATTTCACTACTACACGTGCTGCCTCTGTATTTGACTGAAGAAGTCTACTGTGTAGGAGAAACGTTTCAACAATAAAAATACCCAACTGTTGCACATGTGTCTTAATCATTAAACTTTTCCTGTACAGATGAAGACAGCAGAACAGGTACTTACCACAGAAGAACTTCTCAAAACACAGAACAATGGCTCTGCCTCACACTAAGCTTCCTTTGATTAACGGGCTTTGTCACTACCTTTAGCTGACTATTTCTAACTGGCTGACTGTCGTAAGTGCAGACAACTCGTTGCGAATATCTTCTTGGTGTAAGCACATGTACATCACTGTGAATATCTTTGCCATAGTGTAAGCACATAGGATTCACTAAGAATATCCCTGCTATGATGCTAGCACATACACCTCACTAAGAATACCTTTTGCTATGATACAAGCGCATATAGGAATCACCACACCTTTTGTTGTGAAGGGAAAAAGACTCCTTGATTATAGGCGAAGTTCTTTTGATCCAAGGAATTTGAGCTACTCTCCCCTTGGGCGAAACTTCTTGAAACATAACCTTGAAATACTACTTACACACAGTAATTGCACATACTTAAAAATTACTGACACTCTGAACACTTATTTAAGACTTACCTAGGATGTCGTTACCCCTGTGTGGGTATCCATTGATAGTCATCACGTGAGAGTGATCAGCTGTAACCAGTACCAGTGTTTCTTCCAGGTCAACCTTCTGTAACCACATAACACTAATTAAACTGGAAATACAATACCTCATAACCATTGTATACTTCTACATTACTATTATAAATGGAGGTATTAGTAAAGTTTCTGTATCAGGCATTTTGTTGTAATTAAGTACAAAAATGTAATAATCAAATAAGATAAGAGGAGTTCTGTATATTTTTTCCCACCATGGGTCTTCTTTAGTGGGTCTCCCGTGGTGGGTCCCCCATAATGGGTCTCTCGTAGTGGGTCCCCCGTAGTGGGTCTCCCGTAGTGGGTCCCCCGTAGAGGGTCTCCCGTAGTGGGTCCCCCGTAGTGAGTCTCGGTGGTGAGAGAGCCGAAATGTGCAGAACTCTCCTTATATTTTTTTTATTTTATTCATGAGGGGTCCGTTTCTGTCATTGTTCTGCCTATATAACACATCAGTTTCCCTATACTAAACATCCATGTGAGTCCGCTTGTGTTTGCGCCTTTGTACTGTTATATTAGACATTGGTTGCCCAACAAGAATCATCACTTTTTAGTTGTGGGACACGTAGATTATGTTCATCCATTGTTATTTGATGAAAATATTTTGTCTCAGTGTTTAGGAAAACAAAATTTGCATATACTGGTGAAAAGATCTTGATCAGAGAATTTGGAGCCACCCTTCCTTGCCTAGGGTGAGATCTGATTGCCTCCCTTTACCCTTGTGCTGAAAGTGATAATCAAGAGTTGTGTTATATTTACTTCTAGTGACAAAGCTCTAACTACAATCGATGTTAGATCCAAATGATGTACTGACGTCAGTAGTGAAGAAAATATATGTTGCATATTAAACTTTTAGTGAGACAACGTTTCGCTGTGTGTGTTGTTTTATCAAGTCGTACACAGCGGAAAATTAGCTCCAATATCAGCTAGTTCTGCAACTTGTGCGCTTCCTTGTATATGTGATCACAGCTGTGAGCGTGGAACCACGCAACTGGCCTCGGGGTATGTATCACTTACTCTGAGAGCAGCAGTCACTGCATGTATCACTTACCCTGAGAGCAGCAGTCACTGCATGTATCACTTACCCTGAGAGCAGCAGCCACTGCAGCATCCAGGGCGACGGTCTCCTCCACACTGTAGTATGGTGTATTGTTATGCAGACCGTGGTCGATGCGGCCACCCTCAACCTGGCGGTCAAGAAGACATTGTGTCACTGATTCTCGCTTACTAATCTGATTATCACTTCCTTTCAAGGAGAGTTCACTGATACAGGCGAAGAGCAGCTGATCCAAGGAGCCGGAGCTATCCTCCTCTTAGGCACAAACCTTATTACTTCGTATTCCCCATAAGCTGTATGAGTTTAGTGTTTCCCCTTGAATAAAATAATAGTAATAATAATTCTCAGTTATTATGTGATGTAAAACTTACAATAATGTTTGAACTATTAATACTGAATCAAGTAAGGCAGAAAATGATAGTTCTATATGTTCTTTACTAAGTTCTTGCTGAGATATCTTCTTATCAAACACTTTCTTGCTGCCTCAACATTTCTTTACGAGTTAGGTTGGTGGAAGAGGAAGCGAGCCGACAATATAAACCTTCATTAATTATAACGACGTTTCGCCCAAGGGAAGAGCGCTAAACGCGGTTAAATTTTTTTTACGCAGTTCTTTATGCATCTTGGTGAACTAGGAGTAAGGTTACTATTATCAGGCATCAACGACTTACCAGGAGAAAGAAGCCTTTCTCGCTCTTCTCCAGGATTTCGATGGCTTTAAGAGTCATGTCCTTGAGTGAGGGCACCTCTGTGTCTGCGTTCTGCTCCACCACGAACGGCAGGTGTGAGTCTGCGAACAGTCCTGACCAACAACGAAGAAATTTTTACTACGAAAAATTAAAGTTTAAGGTTGAGACTATTATTATTATTATTATTATTATTATTATTAGTAGTAGTAGTAGTAGTAGTTGAAGTAATAATAGTAGTAGTTGCATTTTTAAACTAATTCCATTCATAAACAAGCTTCAAACCCGTATGGGTTGTAAAGGTGAAAGTTTAAAACAAACAGCGAAGCGTTAAAATATACAAGAACAAGTGCGGCCCTTAAGGTTCATGATCCAAGGACCTGGAGTTGTTCTCATCTTCTTTGGATTAAGCTTGATTATTTCCCATTCCTCAGGCGCTGTGTCACCCTTCAGGTTTCACCGCTTCTCAATAATAATAATAATAATAAAAATAACTAATAATAATAATAAAATAATAAGTAAAATAATAATACTTAAAATAATAATAATGATAATAATAATAATAATAATAATAATAATAATAATAATAATAAAATAATAATAAGTAAAATAACACTAATACTTAAAATAATAATAATTATAATAGTAATAATAATCAAGACTTCTTCAAGAAACAAAAGAAATTATTTACTAAACATTGGAGACTCTTATACAGCTGCAGTAAACTAAACACACCGGGAATTATCATAACATTGATGATATACGATGTCGACAAGTTGATGGTATTGTCGGTGTTATATATCATTATTGCAATGATACTTGTCTTATTCATCATAACAGGAAGCAGAAAATTTTGTTGCAGTCACCGAGGCATGTAAGCCGCCACGTAGATCAACTAACCCATTAGAAAGTCTGTGTTTTTAGGATTAACTTTATTGAGGTGTTCAGCTGTGGTGATGTACTGAGCAGAGTGGCCTTGCGAGAGCTTGACAGTCAACCATTCCTGTGTAAGGTTACGACCATCCAGGCGGGAGAGCGAGGAGTTGCTGGTGGTATTTGTGTCCAGAGGTGCTCCTAGCACTTCTCTTCCCCCACCCATAATCACCTGTGGATAAATAAAAATGTTACAAATAGATATGGAATGCCTTAAAGTCTCTGAGTTGCTCTTGAAATAAGGAATTAGATTTCCCCTTCACTTCCTTGTATCAGTCTTGATTACTTCCCTTTTCCAGTTACTGGATGATAATGGCTGAGCTGTTCCCCATAATGCAAATACAAAAAAATATTATTTTTACTAGCCAGTGCTCAGTCAGAGACGAACACTTACGTTGATCCTGCAAGGAACTTGCAATCCCATTCATTGACAACTGGAACAACTTTTATGGCAAACATGATATGTATGCAAGGGATGGGGTACATCTCTCTGGGGCAGGGGTGGTAGCACTTGCAGACTCGATTGAGAAGGCCATTGGTGAAATGCCTATGATTTTAAACTGATGGAAGATAGAGGTATGGGTGTGTGTGGGAAACAAGCAGGTTGCAACACTAGGGTTGGAAACAGTAAATGTATAAAAGGCATTCAGCATGAAGTTATAAATAAAGACAATAGAACAGGTCAGCTAACAAAGGGGGGCAGCAGAGGGCAGCAAGGGACTAGCTCCCTTAAGGTTTACTATACTAATAGCAGGAGTGTTAGAAATAAGATAGATGAGCTAAGATTAATTGCAAGTGCAGGAAACATAGAAATTATTGCTATAACAGAGACCTGGCTCAATCTGAAAGATAGAGAGATGCCCTCTGAATGTCACATACAAGGCTATAAATTATTCCACACTGAGAGGGTCAACAGGAAAGGTGGTGGAGTAGCGATGTATGTCAGAGACAATTTAAATTGTTGTGTAAGACAAGATATTAAATTAGAAGCGTCAGCCACTGAATCTGTTTGGTTACAGCTTCTCGAGGGCCGAGAAAAACTAATTTTGGGTGTGATTTACAGGGCCCCAAATCTTGATAGGGAGTGCAGTAAACTTCTATGGGACGAAATTCGTAAGGCATCTACATACGAAAATGTTGTGCTAATGGGAGATTTCAACTATAGACAGATTGACTGGAGCAATTTGACAGGAAATTTAGAGTCGGGTGACTTTCTTGATACGATCCAGGATTGTTTTTTAAAACAGTTTGTGACAGAGCCAACTAGGGGAAATAACCTCCTTGACTTGGTTCTTGCCAGTAGGGAAACACTAATTAATAATCTTGAGGTTAATGATGAGCTTGGGGAGAGTGATCACAAATCACTCAGTTTTAATATATCATGGAATTCCCCTAATAATGGCAATCAAGTCTCCGTCCCTGACTTTCGCTTGGCTGATTTCATAGGACTGAAAAATTACTTAGGTGGGCTGAACTGGAATGACCTGACTAAGGGTCAGGTAGGTGGTGATGGTTGCCGATATGATGCTTTCCAGGGCATAGTTCTAGCTGCTCAGTCAAATTATGTTCCAAATAGGGAAATCAGATCAAACAAAAATGATCCTAAATGGATGAACAATAGATTAAAATATCTGATTGGTCAAAAGAGAGGCATATATAGGCAAATCAAAAGAGGAGAGGGGCAATTAAGAATTCGATATATTCAGTTAAAGAGAGAAATAAAAAAGGGAATTAGAAAAGCAAAAAGAGATTATGAGGTTAAAGTTGCAAGAGAATCGAAGACTAACCCAAAAGGATTCTTTCAGGTATACAGAAGTAAGATCAGGGACAAGATAGGCCCACTCAAAAGTTCCTCGGGTCAGCTCACTGACAGTGATAAGGAAATGTGTAGAATTTTTAACACATACTTCCTCTCAGTTTTTACACAGGAGGATACCAGCGATATACCAGTAATGATAAATTATGTAGAACAGGACGATAATAAACTGTGCACTATTAGGGTCACAAGTGACATGGTCCTTAGGCAAATAGATAAATTGAAACCTAACAAATCCCCAGGCCCTGATGAACTGTATGCAAGGGTTCTAAAGGAATGTAAAGAGGAGCTTAGCACACCTTTGGCTAATCTTTTCAACATATCACTACAAACTGGCATGGTGCCAGATAAGTGGAAAATGGCAAATGTGATACCTATTTTCAAAACAGGTGACAGGTCCTTAGCTTCGAACTATAGACCAATAAGCCTAACCTCCATAGTGGGAAAATTTATGGAATCAATAATTGCCGAGGCAGTTCGTAGCCACCTTGAAAAGCATAAATTAATCAACGAATCTCAGCATGGTTTTACAAAGGGGCGTTCCTGCCTTACGAATTTATTAACTTTTTTCACTAAGGTATTTGAGGAGGTAGATCATGGTAATGAATATGATATTGTGTATATGGACTTCAGTAAGGCTTTTGACAGGGTCCCTCATCAGAGACTATTGAGGAAAATTAAAGCACATGGAATAGGAGGAGAAATTTTTTCCTGGATAGAGGCATGGTTGACAAATAGGCAGCAGAGAGTTTGCATAAATGGGGAGAAATCAGAGTGGGGAAGCGTCACGAGCGGTGTTCCACAGGGGTCAGTGTTGGGCCCCCTGCTGTTCACAATCTACATAAACGACATAGATGAGGGCATAAAGAGCGACATCGGCAAGTTTGCCGATGACACCAAAATAGGCCGTCGAATTCATTCTGACGAGGACATTCGAGCACTCCAGGAAGATTTGAATAGACTGATGCAGTGGTCGGAGAAGTGGCAGATGCAGTTTAATATAGACAAATGCAAAGTTCTAAATGTTGGACAGGACAATAACCATACCACATATAAACTAAATAATGTAGATCTTAATATTACGGATTGCGAAAAAGATTTAGGAGTTCTGGTTAGCAGTAATCTGAAACCAAGACAACAGTGCATAAGTGTTCGCAATAAAGCTAATAGAATCCTTGGCTTCATATCAAGAAGCATAAATAATAGGAGTCCTCAGGTTGTTCTTCAACTCTATACATCCTTGGTTAGGCCTCATTTAGATTATGCTGCACAGTTTTGGTCACCGTATTACAGAATGGATATAAATTCTCTGGAAAATGTACAAAGGAGGATGACAAAGATGATCCCATGTATCAGAAACCTTCCCTATGAGGATAGACTAAGGGCCCTGAATCTGCACTCTCTAGAAAGACGTAGAATTAGGGGGGATATGATTGAGGTGTATAAATGGAAGACAGGAATAAATAAAGGGGATGTAAATAGTGTGCTGAAAATATCTAGCCTAGACAGGACTCGCAGCAATGGTTTTAAGTTGGAAAAATTCAGATTCAGGAAGGATATAGGAAAGTACTGGTTTGGTAATAGAGTTGTGGATGAGTGGAACAAACTCCCAAGTACCGTTATAGAGGCCAGAACGTTGTGTAGCTTTAAAAATAGGTTGGATAAATACATGAGTAGATGTGGGTGGGTGTGAGTTAGACCTGATAGCTTGTGCTAACAGGTCGGTTGCCGTGTTCCTCCCTTAAGTCAATGTGACCTGACCTGACTAGGTTGGGTGCATTGGCTTAAGCCGGTAGGAGACTTGGACCTGCCTCGCATGGGCCAGTAGGCCTTCTGCAGTGTTCCTTCGTTCTTATGTTCTTAATTGTTTCTTGCCAATGATTTTCTCTATCTTTATTACATAAAATTATTTGAAACGAAAAATAACTAATAGCTCACATGTGTAAAGAGGGTAATACCTACCTTAAAGTTCCTGCCAGGGTTTTCAGTCACAAGCTGGGTAGCTACATCACTGCAGCCAGTGCCATCCTCCTTCATCATGAAATCACTCTCCCAGTCTCGGTCAGCAGTGTGGGCGTAGAGAGCACCAGGCGTGGCGTGGGTCACCCTGGTGGTGGTCACAAAGCCTGCCCAACAACACACAAGCAGTAGTTTTAGAAGTGAGAGGAACAGAAAATGACCACACCAGTTGTAATTAAATAAATGATGATTTCTTGGGCTTATAATTTTATAAACCCAAGAAATTTTAAAACAATTTTTTTTGTATCATTTTGACTCCAAGGACGCACATGTAGTTCTGTCAAAAACAAAATCCCCTGTGAAGAAAACTATCATAAAGACAACTCCCACGAGCTGTACTGACTCCTTGATATCTATGTAGTGTTTTGAAGTGTAACAATATATGCATAAAGGCAGGTCAAAGAGCAGATAAAGGCAGACACAGACCAGGTGCGGAGTTGTAACAATAGGTTCTCCTGGAGGCTATGGAAGACTCTGACAATATAAGACTCAATCACGCAAGTAGGAGAGTTTAAGAGTTTTAGCCATAGTTATAGTTATTACCTTCCCAAGAGGGTGCTTCGATACTGATAAAGGGCTCTCGATGCAAAAAAAATGGAGCTACCTTACCCTTCCCCAAATCAAATCAAATTATTGCCCTTTTCCTAGCCACTGTCTGGCCCCTACAGATATAGCGCCAATTCCGCGGGTGAATGGCAGGAGTCGGCAAATTGTAACACGTGAAACAGACCTGGCATCAGTATCTGTAGAAGACTTCAGCCTCAAAGAGTCTTGAATATAAAAAGTATACAGCGGTCAGGCGGAGTAAAGAAGAATAAGTGATGTGTAGAAATCTTGGGATGAGAAATAATTTGCACGATGTCATCCTCGCCTAACCTGAAATATTTCATATTATTTGCTAACTTTTGTTTCAAACGTAAAATATAAGTATTATATTTAGTGTGATACTAATATTTGTTATTGTTTTCTTAAAGTATAGATAACTAACTTTCCGCCTTTATTAATTTAACTTAAAAAATATTTAACAGCGTCATTATGCACCCGAACCCATTCCGAGGTTTATACAAATACAACAAAGGTCACGTGAAGGCTCCTGGGCCCGACACCAACGTTCTTTTAGTTAATGAAGTTAGGAGTAATTCGCTATTTCCCAAAAGCAAAGTTAAGATACATGACAAGGATATTTTAAAATATGTCATTATATATGATATTCTTCACCAGTATCGTGCATCTCATTATAGACGGACACTTCATCGATGAATTTATTATTTGTAGCTGTGTGAGCCGCACACTCACCTTGTCTGTGCACACTGTATCTCTATGAAAGAGTCATTATTTACAACTCAGTTTTCCTACGCAAACCTCGGAATTATACTTTGACTTAAGATCACTTGGAAACCTGCTGTAATAATAAGACTTTTACTTTTAAGTAATTCTTATTTTGGGTATTCGGTGGATCCCTGTGTTTTGTTGCGGCTTTAAAAACATATATCGTCTTCATGAACAACAACAACAACAACAACAACAACAACAACAACAACAACAACAGCAAAATAGCAATAATAATAATAATAATAATAATAATAATAATAATAATAATAATAATAATAAATCTTTATTTCTACAAGTACATGTACAAGGTATACAGGACTAACTGACATCAATGACATACTACTATATAGAAAGCCACTTGTTATGCATACCATTTTGGGCAAATTAGGTTAGTTTTGTCCCAGGATGCGACCCACACAAGTCGACCAACTCCCAGGAACCCATTTTACTGGTGGGGAACATAGACAACCGGTGTAAAGAAACACGCCCAATGTTTCTACCGTCGCCGGGAATCGAACCCGGACCCTCGCTGTGTGAAGCGTGAGCTATAGCCACCAGGCGGTGTTACTGAGTATTAAAAACAGTTAAGTTTCGCTGTACAACTTACCCGTGTCCATGCCAGCATCCTGCGCCCATTTTGCGATGGAGGACAGGTGGGTGTTTTTGTTCCTGGTTGTGTTGCAGTGTTTGAACTTGACTGAGGAGTCAACTCCCATGGTGTAGAAGTTACTCTTGACTCCACACAAGAAGGCGGTGGCTGTCGCCGCGCTGTCT
>NC_091292.1:31558668-31606168 GCF_038502225.1 Cherax quadricarinatus | reverse complement strand
TTATGATACACTGGAACTATGGTCACTTCCACAATATTGTGATACACTGGAACTATGGTCATTACCACAATATTATGATACACTGGAACTATGGTCACTACCACAATATTGTGATACACTGGAACTATGGTCATTACCACAATATTATGATACACTGGAACTATGGTCATTACCACAATATTATGATACACTGGAACTATGGTCACTACCACAATATTGTGATACACTGGAACTATGGTCATTACCACAATATAGTCGTGTAAGCCACTTTAACCGTGGTAATGTTTAACATGGTTAACCTTAATTGAAAAAAATGATCGAAGTTCAGATAAAGAGCGAACTGGTGGTGAGTGGAGAACCATGGACGTGAAGACGCGCAATATAGAGCAAGCCTTTATATTAGATGTTTCGCTCAGGACGGACCGCTATCAAGACTTGATGGAGTTCAGTCAAGTTTTATCAAGCCTTGGTAAAGGTCAATTCTGAGCAAATCATCGTCCGAAACGAAGGCTTGTCCTGGTAGCAGATAGGATGTCGACATCGACAAACTGCGGATAAGAACACTACTTCCTCTTTCAACAAACCGGCCGCATCCTACAGAGGCAGGGGAGCCAAACAGAAAAAAACGAAAGTTTCTCATTTTCAATTTAGTGTTTTATACAGGAGAAGGGGTTACTAGCCCCTTGCTCCTGGCACTTTGGTCGCCTCGTACGACTCGCATGGCTTACGGAGGAAGAATTCTGTTCCACTTCCCGATGGAGAATGAGGATTACTTATCCACATTTATTAAATGAAACATTTATTAGTGAGAGCGTCTCTTCCCGAGTGACTTCCTGAATCCTAATGTAGGACTATTAAAACCACTAATGGTGAAACGCTTCCTCTAATAAACGTGTTAAACAGTTCATAAGGATTCTTATCCACACATACAAGCTTGTCCTGCATTATGTGGCATCATGGACTACAGATCACACAATATAAATCAACTTATCGTAAGTAAACCATCAAGATTTAATTCAATAAAGGCTTCCTCGACAGTAAAGAAACTCAGTGAAAAAATCTACTACGCGCACAATACTGGAAGGTAACACAGAGTTGTGTGACATAATACTGGAAGGTAACACAGAGTTGTGTGATATAATACTGGAAGGTAACACAGAGTTGTGTGACATAATACTGGAAGGTAACACAGAGTTGTGTGATATAATACTGGAAGGTAACACAGAGTTGTGTGACATAATACTGGAAGGTAACACAGAGTTGTGTGATATAATACTGGAAGGTAACACAGAGTTGTGTGACATAATACTGGAAGGTAACACAGAGTTGTGTGATATAATACTGGAAGGTAACACAGAGTTGTGTGATATAATACTGGAAGGTAACACAGAGTTGTGTGATATAATACTGGAAGGTAACACAGAGTTGTGTGACATAATACTGGAAGGTAACACAGAGTTGTGTGATATGATACTGGAAGGTAACACAGAGTTGTGTGATATAATACTGGAAGGTAACACAGAGTTGTGTGACATAATACTGGAAGGTAACACAGAGTTGTGTGACATAATACTGAAAGTATCCAGTGACTTAAAGGGAGCGTCTTGAGCCTGGTGGAAAGCTCTTGATTCAAGGAAATAGAGTTATTCTCCCATTCCTTGAGTCAAAGTTAATTATCCCCTCGTGTTCAACAGATAACCAATGGGCTTAGGGTATTCTTATGATAAAAAAAATAATAATACCACTACTACTAACACTATTACTGCTGCTACTGCTGCTATTACTACTATTGCTAATAAATAATAATAATAATAATAATAATAATAATAATAATAATAATGATGATAAAAATAATTTTATTATTATTATTATTATTATTATTATTATTATTATTATTATTATTATTATTATTATTATTATTATTATCATCATCATCATCATTGTTTAAGGAGTATGCAAACAAAACGAGTGTTTCCGTACCTTGAGCAGAGCGATATTAGGGAACCTCTCCCAGGCGAGATAACCTTCTTCACCGTTCATGCCAGACTTCTGACCCTTGTATATCCTGGCAGCGGTGACGGCAGTGATGCCCATACCGTCGCCAAGGAACAAGATGACGTTCTTGGCCACATTCCAGTTATCTCGCACGTTAAGAGCAACCATCAGGTCGTTATAGGCCAAATCCCACCAAAGCTTACGGTCTGAAGACGAAATTCCGTAAGGCAAGAACGAAATAGACGTTCTTAATGAAAGAGCTATAACATAATTTTTTAAATGGAATATATGTAAATATATATATATATATATATATATATATATATATATATATATATATATATATATATATATATATATATATATATATATATGTCGTGCCAAATATGTAAAACTGGTCAATTAGCAAGAACTCATTTAAAATTAAGTTCTTTCTAAAATTTTCTCTTATACGTTTAAAGATGTATTCTTTTCATTAATGTTAATGTAAAAATTTTAAATTTTGCTACAAAAGTATCTTAGAAAACTTACCTAACCTTATTAAAACAAGAAAAATTTATTTTAGCATAACCCAACTAAATATATTTTAGATTTGTTTACAGTAATTTAATACTAAACAAACACAGTGAAATGTTTTTTTTCGTTAGGTTCAGAATGATTTTGGCGAAATTATTGCATACACAAATTTTCACTTGTCCTATATGGCAAGATGAGCGTTGCTATTTAAGCCAAGATCGCAAGTTCTGCCTATCGGCACGACATATATATATATATATATATATATATATATATATATATATATATATATATATATATATATATATATATATATATATATATATATATATATATGTATATATGTATATATATATATATATATATATATATATATATATATATATATATATATATATATATATATATATATATATATATATATATAGATGGGGTCCACCTCCGGTGTAAATTATGGGACCCATAGCCTAGGCTTCAAGGAAGAATATTTGGATTTCTTCCTGAAGCCGTTTGAATATTTCACTTCCCCTACCACCCCATCTTTTCATTCTTTTTTACCAATAGGTATATTTTATTACATAATATGGTACAAAAGATTTAAGTCTTTAAGAGATACATTGCTGATATAAAGATGGCATATACAGTACACGAGATGTGAGAGATACATGTCTAGTACATATTGTTACATGTTTGTCACTGATTATAATGCGAAAATCTCATCCAGCTCTTCAGAACTGAGTGCGTGCCCAAAATACAGCAGGCATTACCCCTCTGAGCAGCAGCGCTGAGTTGCTGGAACAGAAAACTAGCTGCACTGGGATCCCTAGTTACCCTGATGAGTCTTTTGCCTAGCTCCTTAAGGAACTTAGATGCACTCTTTCCCCATGAGTCAAGGGTCTCTGAGCCTATGGGAACAAACATATAATGATGGGCAAGTTCCCCATATTTTCTAGACTTTTGGGACTCCCTGAAGCTGGCGGCTACCCCTCCTTCTTTCCTGGTGTATTGGAGATAGGTATCAGCCAAGGTAGATGAACACGTGTAATCCCACACCACCTGCTTACCGTCTGTTCAGGTTTGAAGTGATACCCTCTGGAAGCTTCTGGCTGCCATCAGATCTGCATAGCTGGGGTGGCTCCCTTACTGCTGGGCATCCGGCTGTTGTGAGGCTCCTCTAGATAATATTATTAACCTTTTCATGTCTTGCAGTATTTCCCTCGGATTTACGGCACACAAGACCATGGTACTTGCTTCACTGCCACAAATACACCTGTGTTTGGCAAGAATAGGGGCGGCAAGTCGAAGGGCAACACCAATGCGGATGGTCTGTGGGTCGAGCCGTGTGCCAAGGCCGGAGTTGGGATCAGCCAACAGAAAGTCCCCTGCATGAGGAGCTCTCAGTGCCAGGAGGCGGGCTCTATCTTTCCCTGACACACTCTGATGCACTGTTGAGGCTATTTTCTCCACTATCGGGACATCCCAGTGCGACTGTTTGTAGTTGTTGGGGGGATCATGTCTGGTTTCGGAGCCAGTTAGATTATCCCAGATCATGGCTCCTTCAACGAACTTTTGGTCCTGGGTTCCAATCTTGTCCCTAAGATGTTCAGGGAGAATTGCTGCTACAAGCCCTCTGGAAGCAACGCATGAGGACAGAAAAGCAGGTAGTGCAATCTGTGATGACTTGCGGACACCAATGCCTCCTAGTCTGACTGGAAGTGTAGCTTGGTTTCGCTACTGGTTTCAGGATACTGTCATATTCGTGCAGTATAGGGTTATCATATGAAAGTGCACATCTTAGGAAATATGTCAACCTGGGCAGACTCACGCACTTTGTGCGAAGGTACAAGGCATCGTGGGTGTCAAGATTGCCCATTCGTTGTTCTGTTCTCCTCAATTCTTCCAATTCCTTCCTGAGGATTGTGTCAATGGCATCGCTTCCCAGAGGTGCTCCAAGCAAGACACTATTTGTAAGGGCAATGATTGATGCTCCTGGTAGTTTGGATCTCACTGCATTTAACACTTGTTGACTGACTGAGATGATTTCACATTTGGATGGATTCAGGATGAGACCCATTTCCTGTCCCTTTGTCATCACTTGTGTAAGATCACCTAAGAGGGACTCCTTTGTACCTGCTTTTGTGCCATCATCCAGGAACCAGAAAAGCTAAATACAGAAAAGCTAAATACAGTGATTATAAGTGTCCTAAACTTCAGGCAGTAAAAAAGGGTGCCAGATGTCACCGGCCGTTCGTCATAGTAGGATATGCCAAAAGTCACCGTTTTTCCCCAACACACAAGTTACGCTTTTTGTATCAAACTGAACACACATTACTCTGTTAAATAATATTCCAGTAGTCCTTTCACGAGTTAGTCCAAAATCACCAACCGGATTCGTTCAAAAATAAATGATCCACTGACCAGTTTCGCCCAAGAAAGAGAAAACAGTTGGAGTAGGCAGGGACGCCGAACAAACAGTGGGCTTCTACTAACGTCTGAGACCAACCTATAAGTAGAAAAAACACGAAGGTCATGAGTGCGGCCAAAGTAACGAAGACAATGAGCATCATGAAGATCAGCTAAGGAAGGAACATTCACTTCTACATAGAGGCTTTAAACAGGGGAGGAACGAATGGCACCAAGGCATAAACGTAGACCCTGATGATGAAGGGGATTTAACTTAGAGAGAGTTGTAGGAGAAGCTGAAGCTTCGCCTGTATGTGTCTGGGAGTGAGTGTGAGATGGATGGAGCTGGTAAAGAGGAAATGATCACCAGCTGTGAGAGTGACAGCTGCTTTAAATGGCAAGTGGTTCACAGCTCAAGAACAAGGAAGATAATGAGGGTTAATAGAGAAGATGTGAAGGCAGGAAATCGATTCTCTGTTCTCCAGGACGAGTGTACTTCAGTGGTTAGTGAAGTTAAAAGTATCACTGACTCCCCCGCTAATCAAGGTAAGAATATTCTAATTGTAGGAGATTCTCAGGTAAGATATATGGACCGTGCTTTTTGTAACAGAGATAGGAAGGTCAGACAAAGGGTGTGCCTCCCAGGAGCTGGTGTTGGTGACATAGTCAGCAGGTTGGATAATATTATGTGAGGTAATGGGAACAAGCCCATTATCTGTCTTAGTGCTGGGGGTAATGACACTGGGAAGGGCAGGAGACAGGAGCTGCTGGATAAGTACAGGTCAGCCATAGAAGTGGTCAGGTCTAAGGGAGGAATCCCAATCATATGTAGCATCTTACCTAGAAAGGGAGTGGGCAATGAATGGATGTCTAGGGCAATTGGTATAAATTGCTGGCTAGACAGGTACTGCAAGGAACGTGCATTCCCATTCATTAATAACAGGAACAAATTCTATGGCAAACGTGTAAGTAAGTAAGTAAGTTTATTCAGGTATACACAAATACAGTTACATAGAATTATCATATATAGCAGTATATGTGTAGAGAACCTAGGATAACCCAAAAAGGTCAGACAGAATGACTTATTTCCATTGGGGTCCTTTTACCTTATTATTGTAATATAAAGGTTATAATATTTTCTTATTATTCTATAATGAAGATAACATCTTATTATCATACTAAAAAGACTATCTACTACACGAGGGTCATTAAGACTATCTACAGTACGAGGGTCATTACTAGGAATAAGGTAAAATTTACATGTATGTTAGCTAAAAAATAGAAAATTATTTCCCTCCCTTTCTGTAGCTACATTCATCAGACATGATATGTATGCAAGGGATGGGGTTCATCTCTCTGGGGCTGGAGTGGTTGCATTACCCAATTCGATTGAGGGGGTAACTGATGACTTGTCTAGGACTTTAAACTGATAGATTATAGAGGTATGGGTGTTTGTGGGAAACAACCAGGCTGCAGTATTAAGGTTGAAAACTGCAGATATTGCTAGGATACCTCAGGGATATGTTTAAAAGACAATATTCAAAATAAAGGTGCTAGGAAATGCAAAGCAAATGATCAACAAACAAAGAGAGATAGTAGAAGGCAACGAGTGACTAGCTCCCTTTAGGTTTACTATACAAATAGTAGGAGTCTAAGAAATAAGATAGATGAGCTAAGATTATTTGCAAGTACATGTAATATAGATATTGCTATAACAGAGACATGGTTCAACTTGAAAGAGAAATGCCTTCTGAATGCAACATGCAGGGTTATAAACTATTCCACACTGATAGGGTCAAAAGGAAGGATGGTGGAGTGGCGATGTATGTCAGAGAAAATTTAAATTGTTGCCTTAGACATGATATAAGATTAGAAACATTGGACACAGAATCTGTTTGGTTACAGTTTCTCGAGGGTCGTGACAAATTAATTTTGGGTGTGATTTATAGGCCCCCAAACCTTGATAGGGAGTGCAGTAAGCTGTTATGGGACGAAATTCGTAAGGCATCTAGATATGAAAATGTTGTAATAATGGGAGATTTTAACTTCAGACAAACTGATTGGAACAATGTGACAGGGAATCTTGAGTCTAGTGACTTTCTTGATACGGTTCAGGATTGCTTTTTAAAACAGTTTGTGACAGAACCAACTAGAGGAAACAATCTACTTGACTTTGTTCTTGTCTAGCAAAGAATCACTAATTAATAATCTTGAGGTTAATGATGAGCTTGGGTAAAGTGATCACAAATCACTTAGTTTCAATATATCATGGAATTACCCAGATAACTGCAATCAAATCTCTGTCCCAGATTTTCGCTTGGCCGATTTTATAGGACTGAAAAATTACCTGGGTGGGCTAAATTGGGATGTTCTAACTATGGGTCAGGTAGGTGGTCTTGATTGCCAATATGACGTTTTTCAGAGCAGAGTTCTAGCTGCCAAGATAACTTTTGCTCTGAGTAGGGAAATTAGATCTAAGAAAAATGATCCCAAATGGATGAACAATAGATTAAAACATCTCACTGGACAAAAGAGAGGCATATATAGGCGTATCAAAAGAGTGGATGGGCAGTTAAGAAATCAATATATTCAATTAAAGAGAGAAGTAAAAAAGGGAATAAGAAAAGCTAAGAGGGATTTTGAGGCTAAGGTCGCAAGGGATTCGAAGACTAACCCAAAAGGGTTCTTTCAGGTATGCAGAAGTAAGATTAGGGACAAGATAGGCCCACTGAAGAGTAACTCTGGTCGGATCACTGACAGTGATAAGGATATGTGTGAAATTTTCAGTACTTCCTCTCAGTTTTTACCCAGGAAAATACTAGCGAAATTCCAGAAATAATAGATCATGTAGAACAGATAATAAACTATGCACGATTAGGGTAACTGGTGATATGGTTCTCAGACAGACAGAGAAATTAAAACCTAACAAATCCCCAGGTCCTGATGAATTGTTTGCAGGGTGTTAAAGGAATGTAAAGAGGAACTTAGGATACCTTTGGCTAATCTTTTCAGCATATCACTACAAACTGGCATAGTACCTGATAAGTGGAAATGGCAAATGTAATACCTATTTACAAGGCAGGTGACAGGTCCTTAGCTTCGAACTATAGACCTATAAGCCTTACCTCCATAGTGGAAAAATTTATGGAATCAATAATTGCTGAAGCAATTCGTAGCCATCTTGAAAAGTATAAATTGATTAATGAATCTCAGCACAGTTTTTCAAAGGGGCGTTCCTGTCCAACGAATTTACTAACTTTCTTCGCTAAGGTATTTGAGGAGGTAGATCATGGTATTGAATATGATATTGTGTATATGAACTTCAGTAAGGCTTTCGCATCAGAGTTTCACATCAGAGGCTATTGAGGAAACTTAAGGCACACAGAATTGGAGGAGAATTTTTTCCTGGGTAGAGGCATGGTTGACAAATAGGCAGCAGAGAGTTTGCATAAATGGGGAGAAATCAGAATGGGGGCACGTTTCAAGCGGCGTTCCACAGGGGTCAGTGGTGGGCCCCTTGTTGTTCACAGTCTACATAAAGGACATAAATGAGGGAATAAATAGCGACATCAGACAATTTGCTGATGACACCAAAATAGGCCGTCCAATTCATTCTAATGAGGACATTAGAGCACTTCAGGATGATTTGAATAGACTGATGCAGTGGTCGGAGAAGTGGCAGATGCAGTTTAATATAGACAAATGCAAAGTTCTAAATGTTGGACAGGAAAATAACCTTGCCACATATAAACTAAATAATGTAGATCTTAATATTACGGATTGCGAAAAGGCTCTGTTTTGCTTAGGCCAGTAGGCCTGTTGCAGTGTTCCTTCTTTCTTATGTTCTTATGTTCTGAAGGAAGAAGTGAACCAATGACAGGATTCAAAAGCTGAAAGAGTTTCTAGGTGCCCTTAACACAAAACTGGATTCGTTGAAAAATAAGCTATCCTCTGACTGGATTCATAAGCTGAAAGGGTTTCAGGTGCCCTTATCAAACACCAGTTACTGCCAGCAGCGGTAAGATTGTCTCTAACACATACACGTACAAATACAAATAGATAGAACTACAAATAGACAAATCCACATTTTAAGAAGGTTATTAGTAGAATATACAATACAACAACCCAGGAAAACGACATCATGAAATTCTGTGTAGCCTGCAACCAAACAAACAGGAAAACAGACAGCAGTAGGGAATACAGTCACAAAAAACCAAGGCAAACAGAAACCAGGCCTATGCAAATTCTATGCATTAGGTATCTGTAGGCATGGAATATCTGGAAAAACAGATGGGACGTGCAACTTTGACCAGCCCAGGAAATCCGTGCCCATATGACAACAGGAAAATGCAACCTTCCTTCCTGTAAACTTTTCCACCCTGAAATGTGTCACTCTTCAGTTCAGGAAAGACAGTGCTATAACTTATATTGTCAGGCACACCACTTAAAAGGGACAAGAAGATACAGAACATCAAGACCATGGGAAAACCTGGGTAGCCACAACCACCCCAGAAAGTTTTTTTAGCGTCAGGAAGGAAAAAAAAGCTGGCAGCAAATGACAGAAATCGTACACCAAGTCCGATCATTTCTGGAGCGGAATGACAGTCGATGACCTCCACTCCAAAACAACAGATATTAGTTGGAGGAAAAAAGACCTGACCCTCCCCCCCACCCGATACCACAAATACCATCAATCCGACGACACTCATCTTTTCAAATATACAGGGTCTAAAGCCAGCAACGAACAATAAAATACTTTTCATCCATAGACTGCTTACAGAGTCAAAAGCAATGTTCGCGGTTTTCACAGACACCCACATAATGGATCACTTTGACAATGAAATATGGATCACGGGTTACAGCCTATACAGATGCGACAGAATAAACAGTGAACAGGCGAAAAGGATGGGGAAGGGGGTCTGTATATCACCCAGCCACTTATATATTTAGATCTACTAAATGCTTCAAATGATGTAGTTGAAGTTTTGGCAGTAAAGATCGAGAACCAAAACCTGGTCATTGTGGTTGTACACAAGCCTCCGGATGCAACTTCCCAACAATTCCAGGAACAACTTTTGAAAATTGATCACTATCTGGAAAACCTTCCAGCTCCTGCCCCCAGCATCTTGCTCCGGGGGGATCTCAATCTAAGGCACCTAAAATAGAGGAATGTAGCAAATAATGTTGTAGCAGAGATAACACCAGGAGGCAGCTCAGATGAAAACTCGCACACACACGAGCTTTTAAATCTGCACCAAATTCACCTTAAACCAGTAGATAATAAAGCCTACAAGACTGGAGAATACACTGGACCTCAGCTTCACTAACAATGATGATCCGATACAAAATATTACCATATCAAAAACAATATTCGCAGATCACAACATAATAGAGATTCAGACATGTATGCGCGGAGCCCCAGACATACAAAATGTGATCAGTCACGAGGGAGCCTTCACCAAATTCAATTTCAATAACAAAAACGTAAGGTGGGACCAAGTAAACCAGGTCCTAAATGATGTAAATTGGGAAGACAGCCTAAGCAACACGGATCCAAACCCATGTCTTGAACAAATTAACTCTGGCACTCCCTATACAGGAGAAGGCAAAGAATAACAGACCTTCTAAAAGAAACCAATATATCTGTAATATGTAGGGAGACACTGGTCAGAGAAATAGTAAACATCGAACTAAAGCTAAATGAATTTTATGGGAATCAGGAAACGCGGGAAGAAGTAAAGGCCATAAATGAAATTGAAAGAAACCCAAAATATTTCTTTTCTTGTGCCAAATCAAAGTCGAGAACAATATCTAGTATTGGGCCCCTACTTAAACGAGATGGGTCCTACAGAGATGACAGCAAGGAAATGAATGAGCTACTCAAGTCCCAGTATGACTCGGTTATTAGCGAGCCGAAACCAGGCTGACAGTCGAAGACCTAAATGAATTTTTAATGAGAGAGACACAGAGTTTGGTAGACTCAAACCTATCTGATATTATCCTGGCGTCAAATGACTTCGAGAAGGCGATAAATGACATGCCCATGCACTCTGCCCCAGGCCCAGATTCATGGAACTCTGTGTTCATCAAGAACTGCAAGAAGCCCCTATCATGTGCTTTTAACATCCTATGGAGAGGGAGCATGGACACAGGGGTCGTCCCACAGCTGCTAAAAACAACAGACATAGCCACACTCCACATGTTAACTGTGTATGTACTATATTGTGGTTGCAGAACAAAGCCTAGTAGACCGCACATTATTGCACTATATTTGCTATAGATATACTAGATATAACTATAATTTGTATGACTGACATGAACAATGTTGCTCACCTCTGGATGCTGGGTTTTGTGTCTGAGTGGTTACCATCAGGACGTGCATGGTTATCAAGGTGAGAGGTACCAAGAGCTGTACCCCGATCATCATGGTACCTGCAAGATAAGTACTCGACTTTTATTCACTTCTGCTTATAAGCAATATCATATACGTAAACTTGATTTTGTAATTTGTCATCTGCAAGTAAATTATATATATACACACACATATACATACATATATATATATATATATATATATATATATATATATATATATATATATATATATATATATATATATATATATATATATATATATATATATATATATATATATATATATTGATAAAATAGACACGTGCAACTTTTGGGTATCTTTAATGAGGAAACGTTTCGCCACACAGTGGCTTCATCAGTCCATACGTAGGAGAAACTTGAAGAACAGGAGGAGAATGAGGTAATCAGTCCCTCAACCTTGAGTCGATGTGTTCAGTCCATCAATCTTGAATAGAATACGGCATACCAGCGGAGAAGCAGCTTATAAACCGTATGGCAGGAGAGGTGCAGCAGTCATAGGTCGTGTCACATTTGTTCAATGTGGAAGTAGGTCGTGCCCAAGAATTAGGCAAGCGAAGAATTCCTAAGTATTAAGATCCCAAGAAGTTGTAGTGTCTGACAGATTTGTAGATGAATGGTTCAGAGAACCGACATGTTGATAAATTAGACACATGTGCAAATCTTGGGTATCTTTATTGAGGAAACGTTTCGCCACACAGTGGCTTCATCAGTCCAAACGTAGGAGAAACTTGAAGAACAGGAGGGGAATGAGGTAATCAGTCTCTCCACCTTGAGTCGATGGGTTCAGTCCATCAATCTTGAATAGAATACGGCATATCAGCGGAGAAGCAGCTTATAAACCGTATGGCAGGAGAAGTGCAGCAGTCATAGGTCGTGTCACATTTGTTCAATGTGGAAGTAGGTCGTGCCCAAGAATTAGGCAAGCGAAGAATTCCTAAGTATTAAGATCCCAAGAACCTGCACCTCTCCTGCCATACGGTTTATAAGCTGCTTCTCCGCTGATATGCCGTATTCTATTCAAGATTGATGGACTGAACACATCGACTCAAGGTTGAGGGACTGATTACCTCATTCTCCTCCTGTTCTTCAAGTTTCTCCTACGTTTGGACTGATGAAGCCACTGTGTGGCGAAACGTTTCCTCAATAAAGATACCCAAGAGTTGCACATGTGTCTAATTTATCAACATGTCGGTTCTCTGAACCATTCATCTACAAATCTGTCAGACACTGCAACTTCTTGGGATCTTAATACTTAGGAATTCTTCGCTTGCCTAATTCTTGGGCACGACCTACTTCCACATTGAACAAATGTGACACGACCTATGACTGCTGCACCTCTTCTGCCATACGGTTTATAAGCTGCTTCTCCGCTGATATGCCGTATTCTATTAAAGATTGATGGGCTGAACACATCGACTCAAGGTTGAGGGACTGATTACCTCATTCTCCTCCTGTTCTTCAAGTTTCTCCTACGTTTGGACTGATGAAGCCACTGTGTGGCGAAACGTTTCCTCAATAAAGATACCCAAGAGTTGCACATGTGTCTAATTTATCAACATGTCGGTTCTCTGAACCATTCATCTACTAAAAGTCTTAAGAAGAGAAGGCATATCAACTAAGTTTTCATGGTAAGGGAGAACCAACATATTTTTAGTTGAAAGACAAAGATGAATTAATCAAACAATTTACTTCCACTAATCCATCTTTACCTTACATGTATGGCCTAATAAATACACACAAACCAGGGAATCCAGTCAGACCAATTATTAGCTCCATAGGATCAGTTTCATATAAATTTTCCAAATGGCTTGTTGACATTTTGAGCCCTATTGTTGGCAAAATTTCTAACTTTAATGTTAAAAACAACATGGATTTAGTTGATAAATTAAGCTCCTTGACTGACTTAAATGATTTTAACATGGTTAGTTTTTATGTTATTTCCTTGATTACGAAAGTTCCTGTTGATGATTTATTAAGTTTCTCATCCGAAGAACTCGTTAATTATGATTTACCATTGCCATTTCCTACTATCATTAAACTTATTAAACTCTGCATTATTGATGCAAAATTTGTATTTAATGATAAGTTTTACACTCAGAAGTTTGGTATGGCAATGGGAAATCCTCTTTCACCTGTTCTTAGTAACCTATACATGGAATTTTTTGAAACAAGGCTGCTTAATACAATCCTCCCTCATAGAGCTAAATGGTTCAGATATGTTGATGATATTTTGTGTCTTATGCCCAAGAATGTAGATATACACCATTTCTTTGGTAAATTAAATAGCTTAGCCCGTTCTATAAACTTTACTGTTGAGTTTGAAGAAAATAACTCATTGCCTTTTCTAGATGTTTTACTTATTAAGGGTAATAATGAATTCAAATTTAAAATTTACAGAAAAACCTACAAATAACTGTTCCTATGTCCACTATTATTCCTCGCATCAAGATAGAGTCAAACTGTCTGTTTTCTCATCAATGTTTTTGAGAGCTTTACATATTTGTAGTCCAGAGTTCATAGATGAGGAAATATTCAAAATTTATGAAATAGGTAATGATTTAAAATACCCAAGAAATGTAATTGATAAATCTTTTAAAATTTCTAGAAATACTTTTTACAATCCAAAAAGGGACAACCAGCCTTATTCAACTAAAAATATGTTGGTTCTCCCTTACCATGAAAACTTGGGTGATATGCCTCCTCTTCTTAAGACTTTTAATATCAAAGTTGTATTTAAAAATCTTGATACAGTAAAAAAACTTTTGATAAAGAATTCCCACCGAAATGCTGACGGATGTCTATAAGATTCCTTGTAAAATTTGCGATAAGTTTATTACGATCAAACTGGTAAAAGTCTCGAACTAAGATTAAAACAACATAAATATAGCATTAGAACTGGACAAGATTCCAATGCTCTATTTATTCATGTGAGAGATTTTAACCACCTAATTGATTTTCAAAAAGTTGAGAAAGTTGTATCAAGCAAGTCCATGGTCGACAGGAATATAATTGAATCTTGTTTCATAAAAAGCAGTTTTGACAATAATATGAATATTTCCTTTGGTTTATATAAATTAGATCCATTTATAATTAATAAAATTTGAGAAGAATTTAATAATACATTGGACAAATAATAAATTTTAAAATTCTTAATTCTTAGGTAGAATAGTTTGTTTGTGGGTTGTGTGAAGGACCTGTCTAGTTGGGCCAGCGGGCCTACTGCAGTATTCTCTTTCCTATGAGTCGCGCGTCAGGTGTTGCTTTGTTGTGGGATATGATAGTGAGGTGTGGTCTAGACCCTTTATTTGCCTTCCTCTGATGCATTACTTTTATTGTTCCTTGATAATGTGAGTAATCACGAAAGCGCTTGGAATTTCTCTATTCTTTCACAGTGGTTGTTTTGCATATTCTGAAATCACCTGTTTACTGTGATCTTATTGTTTACTGTGATATATATATATATATATATATATATATATATATATATATATATATATATATATATATATATATATATATATATATATATATATATATATATATATATCATGAAAGAACTTACTTTGGCAGCAGTTGACTGTGGAGAGAAGGTAGTGGACAAGCGGGTGACGACCATATACTGAAGCTTTCTACACAAGCAGTTGCCTTATAAAGCCCAACCAATGGGCTAGTCCTGAAGGTCACTAGTCTCGCGGGGGGTCAAAAATGCTCCGAAATAACATGTGAACGTATTCAAATAAGGGAGTATTGTAATGTCCGCCCATCGTGTGCAGCGGAAGACCACTTTACTTTCAGTGGCACCAGTGAATTCATGTCAACCTTTCCCTAATTAGTCATTGTCTGCAACCAGTCCAACTTTTTAATAGAATATTTTAATGCAGCCTATATTTAAAACATTCAAAACACCGCTGAATGAAAAGACTCGGAGAGTAAATATATATATATATATATATATATATATATATATATATATATATATACATATATATATATAAATATATATAAAATATATATATATATATATATATATATATATATAAATATATATATATATATATATATATATATATATATATAGAGAGAGATACATAAAGATATAGAAATATATATATATAAATATATATATAGATATACATATATATATATATATATATACATATATATATATATATATATTTATTTATGGTGGAATGATGATGTAAAGAGAGTAGTAAGGGAGAAAAAGTTAGCATATGAGAAGTTTTTACAAAGTAGAAGTGATGCAAGGAGGGAAGAGTATATGGAGAAAAAGAGAGAGGTTAAGAGAGTGGTGAAGCAATGTAAAAAGAGAGCAAATGAGAGAGTGGGTGAGATGTTATCAACAAATTTTGTTGAAAATAAGAAAAAGTTTTGGAGTGAGATTAACAAGTTAAGAAAGCCTAGAGAACAAATGGATTTGTCAGTTAAAAATAGGAGAGGAGAGTTATTAAATGGAGAGTTAGAGGTATTGGGAAGATGGAGGGAATATTTTGAGGAATTGTTAAATGTTGATGAAGATAGGGAAGCTGTGATTTCGTGTATAGGGCAAGGAGGAATAACATCTTGTAGGAGTGAGGAAGAGCCAGTTGTGAGTGTGGGGGAAGTTCGTGAGGCAGTAGGTAAAATGAAAGGGGGTAAGGCAGCCGGGATTGATGGGATAAAGATAGAAATGTTAAAAGCAGGTGGGGATATAGTTTTGGAGTGGTTGGTGCAATTATTTAATAAATGTATGGAAGAGGGTAAGGTACCTAAGGATTGGCAGAGAGCATGCATAGTTCCTTTGTATAAAGGCAAAGGGGATAAAAGAGAGTGCAAAAATTATAGGGGGATAAGTCTGTTGAGTGTACCTGGTAAAGTGTATGGTAGAGTTATAATTGAAAGAATTAAGAGTAAGACGGAGAATAGGATAGCAGATGAACAAGGAGGCTTTAGGAAAGGTAGGGGGTGTGTGGACCAGGTGTTTACAGTGAAACATATAAGTGAACAGTATTTAGATAAGGCTAAAGAGGTCTTTGTGGCATTTATGGATTTGGAAAAGGCGTATGACAGGGTGGATAGGGGGGCAATGTGGCAGATGTTGCAAGTGTATGGTGTAGGAGGTAGGTTACTGAAAGCAGTGAAGAGTTTTTACGAGGATAGTGAGGCTCAAGTTAGAGTATGTAGGAAAGAGGGAAATTTTTTCCCAGTAAAAGTAGGCCTTAGACAAGGATGTGTGATGTCACCGTGGTTGTTTAATATATTTATAGATGGGGTTGTAAGAGAAGTAAATGCGAGGGTCTTGGCAAGAGGCGTGGAGTTAAAAGATAAAGAATCAAACACAAAGTGGGAGTTGTCACAGCTGCTCTTTGCTGATGACACTGTGCTCTTGGGAGATTCTGAAGAGAAGCTGCAGAGATTGGTGGATGAATTTGGTAGGGTGTGCAAAAGAAGAAAATTAAAGGTGAATACAGGAAAGAGTAAGGTTATGAGGATAACAAAAAGATTAGGAGATGAAAGATTGAATATCAGATTGGAGGGAGAGAGTATGGAGGAGGTGAACGTATTCAGATATTTGGGAGTGGACGTGTCAGCGGATGGGTCTATGAAAGATGAGGTGAATCATAGAATTGATGAGGGAAAAAGAGTGAGTGGTGCACTTAGGAGTCTGTGGAGACAAAGAACTTTGTCCTTGGAGGCAAAGAGGGGAATGTATGAGAGTATAGTTTTACCAACGCTCTTATATGGGTGTGAAGCGTGGGTGATGAATGTTGCAGCGAGGAGAAGGCTGGAGGCAGTGGAGATGTCATGTCTGAGGGCAATGTGTGGTGTGAAAATAATGCAGAGAATTCGTAGTTTGGAAGTTAGGAGGAGGTGCGGGATTACCAAAACTGTTGTCCAGAGGGTTGAGGAAGGGTTGTTGAGGTGGTTCGGACATGTAGAGAGAATGGAGCGAAACAGAATGACTTCAAGAGTGTATCAGTCTGTAGTGGAAGGAAGGCGGGGTAGGGGTCGGCCTAGGAAAGGTTGGAGGGAGGGGGTAAAGGAGGTTTTGTGTGCGAGGGGCTTGGACTTCCAGCAGGCATGCGTGAGCGTGTTTGATAGGAGTGAATGGAGACAAATGGTTTTTAATACTTGATGTGCTGTTGGAGTGTGAGCAAAGTAACATTTATGAAGGGATTCAGGGAAACCGGCAGGCCGGACTTGAGTCCTGGAGATGGGAAGTACAGTGCCTGCACTCTGAAGGAGGGGTGTTAATGTTGCAGTTTAAAAACTGTAGTGTAAAGCACCCTTCTGGCAAGACAGTGATGGAGTGAATGATGGTGAAAGTTTTTCTTTTTCGGGCCACCCTGCCTTGGTGGGAATCGGCCAGTGTGATAATAAAAAATAAATAATAATATATATATGTCGTGCCGAATAGGCAGAGCTTGCGATCTTGGCTTAAATAGTAACGTTCATCTTGCCATATACGACAAGTGAAAATTTGTGTATGCAATAATTTCGCCAAAATCATTTTGAACCTAACGAAAAAAATACATTTCACTACGTTTTTTAGTATTAAATTATTGTAAACAAATCTAAAATATATTTAGTTGGGTTAGGCTAAAATAAATTGTTCTTGTTATAATAAGGTTAGGTAAGTTTTCTAAGATTCTTTTGGTGCAAAATTATAAATTTTTAGATTAACATTAATGAAAAAAATATATCGTTAAACGTATAAGAAAATTTTTTAGAAAGGACCTAATTTTAAATGAGTTCTTGCTAATTGACCAGTTTTACATATTCGGCACTACATATATATATATATATATATATATATATATATATATATATATATATATATATATATATATATATATATATATATATATATATATATATATATATATATATCGCAAACCATTAACAAACTTTCTAACTTTATTGTTAAAAACAACATGGATTTAGTTGATAAATTAAGCTCCTTGACTGACTTAAATGATTTTAACATGGTTAGTTTTGATGTTACTTCCTTGTTTACGAAAGTTCCTGTTGATGATTTATTAAGTTTCTTATCTGAAGAACTCGTTAATTATGATTTACCATTGCCAGTTCCTACTATCATTAAACTTATTAAACTTTGCATTGTTGATGCAAAATTTGTATTTAATGATAAGTTTTACACTCAGAAGTTTGGTATGGCAATGGGAAATCCTCTTTCACCTGTTCTTAGTAACCTATACATGGATTTTTTTGAAACAAGGCTGCTTAACACAATCCTCCCTAATAGAACTAAATGGTTCAGATATGTTGATGATATTTTGTGTCTTATGCCCATGTAGATATACACCATTTCCTTGATAAATTAAATAGCTTAGCCAATTCTATAAACTATACTGTTGAGTTTGAAGAAAATAACTCATTGCCTTTTCTAGATGTTTTAATTATTAAGGGTAATAATGAATTCAGATTTAAAATTTACAGAAAACCTATAAATAACTGTTCCTATGTTCACTATTATTCTTCACATCAAGAGAGAGTTAAACTGTCTGTTTTCTCATCAATGTTTTTGAGAGCTTTACATATTTGTAGTCCAGAGTTCATAGATGAGGAAACATCCAAAATTTATGAAATAGGTAATGATTTGAAATACCCAAGAAACGTAATTGATAAATATTTTAAAATTGCTAAAAATACTTTTTACAATCCAAAAAGGGACAACCAGCCTTATTCAACTAAAAATATGTAATAAAGTTGGAAGAATTACCGACAATGTGTAAAGTAAAAGGACACAAGTGCAACTAATGTGACATTTTATTGTGGAAACTTTTCTCTCTCCAGGAGCTTTGTCAAGCTGTTACAAACAATACATGGACACAGAGGGTATATATAGGCTCAGAGTGAGGTGCAATACTAGTAGTAGTAGTAGTAGTAGTGACATAAGTTGTAGTAGTAGTAGTAATACAATATGGTGGAGCAAATTAACTTGTACATGAGTAAAAGGATATAAAAGCTATTACTTGGGTAACATAAAAATAGGTTAGACAAATATAGACTGGATAGAGAAGGCCTGTGTCAGTGTTCACTCCTCTCTGTAATGTGCTTTGTGTAGTATAACAGGAGAGACTATGTGATGGCAGGGTTTATTGTTTTCAGGAGGATTCTTGCTAAGACTTCAGAGATGGTGAAGCTGCCTTTGTTTTGTTTAATTGTATTCGAAACAGCGATTAGTGCTGACTCGAGGCACTTGCGTCTGCGGAAATTAGTTTCTTTGATCACTAATTGGGCGTCTCTGAATTTCATGAGATGATTGGAGGAATTTCGGTGTTGTACACAGGCATTGCTCAAGTTATCGTTCCTACATGCGTAAATGTGTTCATTGAGGCGGGTGTCGAGGTTTCTTGCTGTTTCACCTACATAAATCTTGTCGCAGCCTCCACAGGGTATAGTGTAAACTCCTGCATTGACTGGTTCGTGGTGCTTTGATTTTGTCCTGGTCAGATCCTTTATTGAAGTGCTGGAAGCGATGGCGACTCTGGTGTTAGCTTGTGAAAGTACTTTAGAAACGTTCAGTGCAACCTGGCTGTTGGGAAGAATTATAACTTTGTTAGAGTGGTGTTGGTGCGTGGAGAATTAATGATATGAATAGCTCTTTTCTTCCAGTCTTTGATGAAAAAGGAAGGAAAATGTAACTCAGTGAAGGTTTGGTGAATGTATGTACATTCCCGTCCAAGAAACTCAGGAAAAACCCGATGATGATGCCTCTTTTGGTCTTAGTATCTTGACTGGAATAGAATTGTGTGAGATCATTTTTATTGGTAGGTTTCCGATAAACTTGAAATCTTAGGTTGTTGTCTACTTTGTGAATGAGGACGTCGAGGAAAGGTAACTTGTCATTGGACTCTTCTTCTAGTGTAAACTGGATCGCCGGTTCAACTGCGTTGAGCCTTGCCTGAAGATTCCGTACATCAAAACGTTTGGGAGTTATTACGAGGACGTCGTCCACGTAACGTAACCAAGTGACGCTTTCTAAAAAAATTTCCTGTACGATTAAAGATATATATTTTTCATTTATGTTAATGTAGAAATTAATAATTTTGTTCCTTAGTACCTTAGTAAATTTACCTAACCTGATGAACTGTTTGCAAGGGTGTTAAAGGAATGTAAAGAGGAACTTAGCATACCTTTGGCTAATCTTTTTAACATATCACGACAAACTGGCATAGTGCCTGATCAGTGGAAAATGGCAAATGTAATACCTATTTACAAGGCAGGTAACAGGTCCTTGGCTTCGAACTATAGACCAATAAGCCTTACCTCCATAGTGGGAAAATTTATGGAATCAATAATTGCCGAAGCAATTCGTAGCCATCTTGACAGGCACAGATTGATTAATGAATCTCAACACGGTTTTACAAAGGGGCGTTCCTGTCTTACGAATTTACTAATTTTTTTCACTAAGGTGTTTGAGGAGGTAGATCATGGTAATGAATATGATATTGTGTATATGGACTTCAGTAAGGCTTTCGATAGAGTTCCACATCAGAGGCTATTGAGGAAACTTAAGGCACGCGGAATAGGAGGAGAAATTTTTTCCTGGGTAGAGGCATGGCTGACAAATAGGCAGCAGAGAGTTTGCATAAATGGGGAGAAATCAGAATGGGGGCACGTCACAAGTGGTGTTCCTCAGGGGTCAGTGTTGGGCCCGTTGTTGTTCACAATTTACATAAACGACATAGATGAGGGAATAAATAGCGACATAACAAATAGGCCGTCCAATTCATTCTAATGAGGACACTAGAGCACCCCAGGATGATTTGAATAGACTGATGCAATGGTCGAAAAAGTGGCAGATGCAGTTTAATACTGACAAATGCAAAGTTCTAAATGTTGGACAGTTAAATAACCATGCCACAAATAAACTAAATAATGTAGATCTTAATACTTCTGATTGCGAAAAGGATTTAGGAGTTCTGGTTAGCAGTAATCTAAAACCAAGACAACAGTGCATTAGTGTTCTCAATAAAGCTAACAGAATTCTTGGCTTCATATCTGAACCAGGATGCCCTCTCTTGAGCAACTTTACAAGCAGCTGAAAGAAGAGCTTAGGGTTGCTAAGTAGGAGATACGGCGATTAACGGAGGAGAACAAGAGGATTCGAAGTAGCCCTGATGTGAGTCCCCAGGTTAAAAGGGGAGCTTGGTCAGTGGCCGGGCAACATGGAACCAAGCTGAGGATCAAGAAGACTGTTGGAGAGGCAGAAACAACGAGGACCCAGAAGACTACTGTGGAAACTTCCAACCCATTTTCTGTGCTACCTGACGAATGTGGGTGTTCTACTGGGAATGTCACAACGAGCACCAAGGAAGCATTGGCTGACATGAGTGAGACATCCCTAGAAACCCGAACGAAAACCATCGAGAACGTCTTGACGAATTCCACAAGTGAAGGTGTAGTGCTACCTAACGAATGTCAGTCGACTACGGGGAGCATCACGACGGACGTCGCCAAGGAAGGTAAAAACATCGTTGTTGTTGGGGATAGCCAGATTAGGTACATGGATAGGGCATTCTGCTTGAAGGAAAGGAGTAGGAGGCAGACAGTGTTTTCCTGGGGCTGGGATGAAGGATATTGTTAGCCATCTGGATGACATCATGAGAGGTAATGGGAGCAATTCTATTATCTGTCTCAGTGCTGGAGGCAACGATGTTGGCAGACGTAGGAGTGAGGACCTGATTAGCAGGTATAGGTCAGCAATAGAGATAATTAGGAGGAAGAGTGAGAACCCTGTCATATGTGGTATTTTGCCAAGGAGAGGAGTTGGAAATGAATGGTTGTCCAGAGCAATTGGTGTCAATTGCTGCCTGGACAAATACTGTAAAGAAAATGCGGTAACATTCATAGACAACTGGGACCTCTTCTATGGCAGAAATGACATGTATGCCAGGGATAGGGTTCACTTATCTAGGTGTGGGGTGGGAGCACTGGCCAACGCAGTGGAGGGAGCTGTTAGGTCTTTAAACTAGGGATAGTTAGTGGTATGGGTTTTGGCGGGAAAACAGTGAAGCCGCAGTGTGTACTAGGAGTACTATTATAACTAGTAATAGGCAAAATGAGGTGGATATTGGAAAGCCAGTCGCACTAATTGACAAGTACAGTAATAGGTTTAGTGGAATAACAGAAAGGAGCAGGAAGGGTAAAGAGAAAGGAGGGTCCTTAAATATATATTACACAAATAGTCGTAGTGCTAGGAATAAGATGGACGAGTTGAGACTAGTTGCTAGTGCAGGTAACATTGATGTATTTGCCTTAACTGAGACGTGGTTCAATACGAAAAATCGGGACATGCCTGCTGAATGTCTCATATAGGGTTTTAAATTGTTTGAAGTGGACAGAAGCATCGGGAAGGGGGGTGGGGTGGCACTGTATGTCCGAGATCGCTTGAACTGTTGCATAAAAACGGGTATTAAGTCTGAAGTAACACATACAGAGTCTGTTTGGATAGAATTTTCAGAGGGACATGAAAAATCGATTTTATGTGTGATATACCGTCCCCCAGACTTAGATGGGGACCAAGGGAGACTACTATGGGAGGAAATTGTTAAGGCCACAAGGCACGATAATGTAGTAATTCTAGGAGACTTTAATTTTAGTCATATTGATTGGAATTTCTTGACTGGGAATTTAGAATCAAACGACTTCTTTGAAGTAGTTCAGGATTGTTTTTTGAAGCAGTTTGTGACAGAGCCTACAAGAGGAAATAACCTGCTTGACTTAGTTCTGGCAAACAATGAATCCCTTGTATATAATTTAGAAATTACAGAGGAACTCGGCACAAGCGATCACAAATCAATTACCTTTAGCAATGAATGGAAGTATGATAGTAGGGATAATTCAATACTGGTTCCAGATTTTCGCTTAGCAGATTACAATGGGCTTAGAGAACACTTATCATCTGTGGTCTGGGGTAACGAAGAGAACTGTCAGTATGACATCTTTCTTAACACAATACATGCTGCCCAAAGAACATTTATCCCATATAAGGAAATTAGATCGAATAGAAATGACCCCAAATGGATGAATAATATGCTCATATATCTTTTAGGACAGAAAAAAGGAATTTATAGGTGCATCAAAAGAGGTGAGGGTCAACTTATGAATAGGTATATTGACATTAAGAGGGACCTTAAAAAGGGGATAAGAAAAGCTAAATGGGACTATGAAATTAAAGTTGCTAGGGATTCGAAAGCTAATCAAAAAAGTTTTTTCCAGGTTTATAGAACAAAAGTTAGAGATAAGATAGGTTCCCTTAAAAATAACTCTGGGCATCTCACTGACGAGGAGAATGAAATGTGCTCTATTCTTAATAAATATTTTCTCTCGGTTTTCACTCAGGAAGACACTAACAATATCCTAGTAATTAATTTTTATAGTGGGCCTGATGATGATAAATTATGCAGTATCACAGTCACTACCGAATTGGTTATCAAACAGATAGACCGGTTAAAGCAAAATAAATCCCCGGGCCCTGATGAACTTTTTTCAAGGGTTCTTAAAGAGTGTAAAATGAAACTTTGTGAACCATTGACTAATATTTTTAATATTTCTCTTCAAACAGGTGTAGTGTCTGATATGTGGAAGATGGCTAATGTAATTCCTATTTTTAAAGCAGGGGACAAGTCGCTACCGTCAAATTACAGCCCAATAGGCCTAACCTCAATTGTAGGCAAATTACTAGAGTCAATTATAGCTGATAATATAAGAAACCATCTCGATAAGCACAGCTTGATTAATGATACTCATCATGGATTCACGAGGGGCCGTTCCTGCCTAACTAATTTATTAACCTTCTTCAGTAAAGCTTTTTAGGCCGTTGATCATGATAAAGAATTCGATATTGTTTATTTAGATTTTAGTAAGGTTTTTGATAGAGTACCGCATCAGAGACTGTTAAAAAAAGTGGCAGCTCATGGCATTGGGGGAAAAGTGCTCTCATGGATCGAGTCATGGTTCACTAATAGGAAGCAGAGAGTATGCTTAAATGGGGTTAAATCCGAGTGGGGATCTGTAACAAGTGGCGTACCACAGGAATCGGTCTTGGGCCCGTTGTTGTTTATCATATATATCAATGACCTTGATGAGGGTATTACTAGTGATATGAGCAAATTCGCCGATGACACAAAGATAGGTAGGATAATTGATTCAAAAGCAGTGTTAGGGAACTTCAGGAGGATTTAGACAAACTCTCTTCTTGGTCAGAAAAGTGGCAGATGCAGTTCAATGTAGATAAATGCAAGGTTCTGAAGCTCGGGAGTGTCCATAACCCTAGCACTTATAAGTTAGATAATGTAGAACTTAGCCATACAGATTGCAAAAAGGACTTGGGGGTTATGGTGAGCAGCAACCTCAAACCAAGACAGCAATGCCTAAGCGTCTGTAATAAGGCAAATAGATTATTGGGATTTATATCAAGAAGTGTAAGCAACAGAAGTCCACAGGTTGTACTGCAGCTTTATACATCATTAGTAAGGCCTCACCTAGCTTATGCAGCTCAGTTCTGGTCTCCATATTACAGAATGGACATAAATTCGTTAGAAAACATTCAGCGTAAAATGACTAAATTAATACATAGCATTAGAAATCTTCCTTACGAAGAAAGATTGACATAAATTCGTTAGAAAACATTCAGTGTAGAATGACTAAATTAATACATAGCATTAGAAATCTTCCTTATGAAGAAAGATTGAAGACTCTTAAATTACATTCACTTGTTAGACGAAGAATGAGGGGAGACCTGATCGAAGTGTATAAGTGGAAGATGGGTATTAATAAAGGGGATATTAACAAGGTCTTGAGGATATCTCTCCAAGAGAGAACCCGCAGTAATGGAGTTAAATTAGACAAGTTTAGATTTAGAAAGGACATAGGAAAGTATTGGTTTGAAAATAGGGTAGTTGATGAGTGGAACAGTCTACCTAGTTGGGTTATTGAGGCTAGGACTTTGGGTAGTTTCAAATTTAGATTGGATAAATATATGAGTGAGAGGGGTTGGATTTGAGTGGGACTTGCAAGTGAGTGGATGTAAAGTAAAAGGACACAAGTGCAACTAATGTGACATTTTGTGCAAGACAGGTATAAAATACCGACAAGATGAAAGTTAAGACACTTGTGCAACATCTGGTTATCTTTATTGTAGACGTTTCGCCATCCAGTGGCTTTATCAATTCAGATTCTTGGACATAATTAGAAAACAGAAGAACTATATACAAAAGATGAGGTAATCAGTCCCTCAGCCTTGGAGGTGGTGTTCACAGCACCATGGTTGTAGAGATTCTGAAGCACAGGTACGAACGAACGAACGAAAGTTCAGGTAAGATCCCAAATGGGATGAGCGGGGAAGACGGGACAGACGAAGAATAGTGCTGGAGAGGAGTGTTCTTAGTTGTAGAAATAGAGCCAGGGCTTAACCCAGCAGTGAAGGCGATCGTGGGATAGATATTGAGAAGAGAAGTTCAGCCTCTTCTGTTGGGACTCCGGTGGGGTGAGCGGGGAGGAAGGGACAGGCGACGTTTAGCGCTAGAGAGGAGTGTAGAACTGAGCCATGTCTTAACCCAAAAATTTAGGCGAACGTGGGTCAGAGAATGGTACCTGTCATAGAAGGTACCAATCAGCGAATCCAAGGTTATTTGTAAATAGGGTTAGGAGCAGGATCATGCAAGGAGTAGAAAAGGTTGTGTTGGTTTGTGGGTCTGCGAATGTCTTCGTCAAGGAGAGAGGTCCAGTAGTCATGTCGTGTCTCAAGTTTGTCTATCTGTCTGTCACTGAGCGTCTTCCAGTACAGATTCAGCGCAGGGATGTCTAATTGGGCATGGAGAGACTCGCTTGTGGCGAAGTCCTCCTATCTGACATCAAGCACCCAGCGCAGCGCCAGTCTTCTTACCTGTGCTGCTGAATAAGCACAGGTAAGAAGACTGGCGCTTATATAGGCGTCAGTGAATAGGGACGTGTAGCAGACGATGGCATAGTCACTGGTAGGAGGGATTCCCCATTGGAAGTAGGTCCTTCCCAAATTGCTGAGGTCAGTGGTCAGTACGCTGAGGTCAGTGGTCACCTGCGGTCCTACCTGTCTAAGCTCTTGGGAGTTAGCGTGGGCTGTTACCAAGCACCATGGCTTGTTGTAGTGTTTTACAATCTCAGGTTCAAGTGTTGAAGAAGGAGATTCTACTTCTTCAGGAGGAAAATAGGAGGCTGAAGCTTCGCATAGATGAGTTTGGGAGCGAGTGTGAGAAGGATTTAGCTGGTAAGGTAGGAATGGTCGCCAGCAGTGATAGTGACAGCCGCTCTAAGTGGCAAGTGGTTCACAGTTCAGGAAGAAGGAAGATGAGGAGAGTTAATAGAGAAGATGTGAAGGTAGGAAATCGATTCTCTGCTCTCCAAGACGAGTGTACTTCAGTGGTTAGTGAGGCTGAAGGTACCACTGATTCCCCTGCTAATCAAGGTAAGAATACTCTAATAGTAGGCGATTCTCAGGTAAGATATATGGACCGTGCATTTTGTAACAGAGACAGAAAGGTCAGAGAGAGAGAGTGTGTCTTCCTGGAGCTGGTGTTGGTGACACAGTCAGCAGGTTGGATAATATTATGGCAGGTAATGGGAACAAGCCCATTATCTGTCTTAGTGCTGGGGGTAATGACACTGGGAAGGGCAGGAGAGAGGAGCTGCTGGATAAGTATAGGTCAGCCATAGAAGTAGTTAGGTCTAAGGGAGGGATCCAAGTCATATGTAGCATCTTGCCTAGAAAGGGAGTGGGCAATGAATGGATGTCTAGGGCAATTGGTATAAATTGCTGGCTAGACAGGTACTGCAAGGAACTTGCAATCCCATTCATTGATAACTGGGACCTATTCTTTGACAAACGTGATATGTATGCAAGGGATGGGGTTCATCTCTCTGGGGATGGAGTGGTTGCATTAGCCAATTCAATTGAGAGGGTAATTGATGACTTGTCTAGGAATTTAAACTGATAGATTATAGAGGTATGGGTGTTTGTGGGAAACAATCAGGCTGCAGCATTAGGGTTAATAACAGTAGTTATTACTGGGATACCTCAGGGATATGTTTAAAAGACAATATTCAAAATAAAGTTGCTAGTAACGGCAAATCAATTGATCAACAAACAAAGAGAGATAGTAGAGGGCAACGAGTGACTAGCTCCCTTAAAGTTTACTATACAAATAGTAGGAGTCTAAGAAATAAGATAGATGAGCTAAGATTACTTGCAAGTGTAGGTAATATAGATATTATTGATATAACAGAGACCTGGTTCAACCTGAAAGATAGAGAAATGCTTTCTGAATGCAATATACAGGGTTATAAACTATTCCACACTGATAGGGTCAACAGGAAGGGTGGTGGGGTGGCGATGTATGTCTGAGAAAATTTAAATTGCTGTCTTAGACATGCTATAAGATAAGAGACATCGAACACAGAATCTGTTTGGTTACAGTTTCTCGAGGGACATGACAAATTAATTTTGGGTGTGATTTATAGGCCCCCAAACCTTGATAGGGAGGGGAAAGTAAGCTGTTATGGGACGAAATTTTAACTTTAGACAAATTGGTTGCAACAATATGACAGGAAATCTTGAGTCTAGAGACTTTCTTGATACGGTTCAGGATTGCTTTTTAGAACAGGTTGTGACAGAACCAACTAGAGGAAACAATCTGCTTGACTTGGTTCTTGCCAACAAAGATTCACTAATTAATAATCTTGAGGTTAATGATGAGCTTGGGGAAAGCGATCACAAATCACTTAGTTTTAATATATCATGGAATTACCCAGATAACTGCAATCAAATCTCTGTCCCAGATTTTCGCTTGGCTGACTTCATGGGACTGAAAAATTACCTGGGTGGGCTAAATTGGGATGTCCTGACTATGGGTCAGGTAGGTGATCTTGGTTGCCAGTATGACATTTCTCAGAGCTTAGTTCTAGCTACCCAGACAACTTTTGTACCGAGTAGGGAAATTAGATCTAACAAAAATGATCCCAAATGGATGAACAATAGATTAAAACATCTCACTGGTCAAAAGAGAGGCATATATAGGCATATCAAAAGAGGGGATGGGCAGTTAAGAAATCAATATTTTCAATTAAAGAGAGAAATAAAGAAAGGAATAAGAAAAGCAAAAAGGGATTATGAGGCTAAGGTCGCAAGGGATTCAAAGATTAACCCTAAAGGATTCTTTCAGGTATACAGAAGTAAGATTAGGGACAAGATTGGCCCACTTAAGAGTAACTCTGGTCAGATCACTGACAGTGATAAGGATATGTGTGAAATTCTAAATACCTACTTCCTCTCAGTTTTCACCCAGGAAAATACTAGCGATATTCCTGAAATAATAGATTATGTAGAACAGAATGATAATAAACTATGTACGATTGCGGTAACTAGTGACATGGTCCTCAGACAGAGAAATTAAAACCTAACAAATCCCCAGGCCCTGATGAACTGTTTGCAAGGGTGTTAAAGGAATGTAAAGAGGAACTTAGCATACCTTTGGCTAATCTTTTTAACATATTACTACAAACTGGCATAGTGCCTGATAAGTGGAAAGTGGCAAATGTAATACCTATTTACAAGGCAGGTGACAGGTCCTTGGCTTCGAACTATAGACCAATGAGCCTTACCTCCATAGTGGGAAAATTTATGGAATCAATAATTGCCGAAGCAATTCGTAGCCATCTTGACAGGCACAGATTGATTAATGAATCTCAACATGGTTTTACATAGGGGCATTCCTGTCTTACGAATTTACTAACTATTTTCACTAAGGTGTTTGAGGAGGTAGATCATGGTAATGAATATGATATTGTGTATATGGACTTCAGTAAGGCTTTCGATAGAGTTCCACACCAGAGGCTATTGAGGAAACTTAAGGCACACTGAATAGGAGGAGAAATTTTTTCCTGGGTAGAGGCATGGCTTACAAATAGACAGCAGAGTTTGCATAAATGGGGAGAAATCAGAATGGGGACACGTCACAAGCGGTGTTCCTCAGGGGTCAGTGTTGGGCCCGTTGCTGTTCACAATTTACATAAACGACATAGATGAGGGAATAAATAGCGGCATAAGGAAATTTGCTGATGACACCAAAATAGGCCGTCCAATTCATTCTAATGAGGACACTAGAGCACTCCAGGATGATTTGAATAGACTGATGCAATGGTCGGAGAAGTGGCAGATGCAGTTTAATATTGACAAATGCAAAGTTCTAAATGTTGGACAGGTAAATAACCATGCCACATATAAACTAAATAATGTAGATCTTAATACTACTGATTGCGAAAAGGATTTAGGAGTCTGGCACGAAGGGTTCAAGTACAAACTCTGCACTAACTTCAACCTGCCTCTCAATACTCGTAAACTCCTCTGCAACTTCCTAGACGACCGTACCATGAGAATCAAATTCCAAGGCTGTTACTCTGATTACTTCACACTAAATGCCGGAGTATCCCAGGGATCTGTCCTCTCCCCTACCCTCTACATTTTATACACTAACGACATTCTAACACCTGTATACCACAACTCCATCACACTAGCCTATGCAGACGACATTACACAACTCATCACTCACGCCAATATAGATACACTCACACACAAAACACAAAATGAGGTCGACAGGATAGCCATCTGGGAACAAAAATGGAGGATCAAAATCAATGCAGCTAAATCCAGCATTACGTATTTTAACTACAGGAAACGTGATCCTCCATTTCCTGTCGAGCTCAGAACAGCTGACACCCGCACTTACATCCCCATCACACAATTTGACACTGTCCTTGGCGTTAAACTTGACTACCTTCTTCGTTTACACGGACACATTCACTCAAGGCATGATAGTAAGGCCCTTGCGGGCCTCTACAAGCTGAAACATGCCTCTCAAAGCACCAAACTACACCTCTACAAATCCCTAATACGTCCTCCGATAACTTACTCTCCTCTAGCCCTCTCTCTTGCAGCAAAAACAAACTTACTTAAACTGCAGCGTGTCCAGAACAAATTGCTGCGCTGGTGCTTGATGTCAGATGGGAGGACTTTGCCACAAGCGAGTCTCTCCATGCCCAATTAGACATCTCTGCGCTGAATCTGTACTGGAAGACGCTCAGTGACAGACAGATAGACAAACTTGAGACACGACATGACTACTGGACCTCTCTCCTTGACGAAGACATTCGCAGACCCACAAACCAACACAACCTTTTCTACTCCTTGCATGATCCTGCTCCTAACCCTATTTACAAATAACCTTGGATTCGTTGACAGGTACCTTCTATGACAGGTACCATTCTCTGACCCACCACGTTCGCCTTAGCTTTTGGGTTAAGACATGGCCCAGTTCTACACTCCTCTCTAGCGCTAAACGTCGCATGTCCCTTCCTCCCCGCTCACCCCACCGGAGTCCCAACAGAAGAGGCTAAATTTCTCTTCTCAATATCTGTCCCACGATCGCCTTCACTGCTGGGTTAAGCCCTGGCTCTATTTCTACGACTAAGAACACTCCTCTCCAGCACTATTCTTCGTCTGTCCCGTCTTCCCCGCTCATCCCATTTGGGATCTTACCTGAACTTTCGTTCGTTCGTTCGTTCGTACCTGGGCTTCACTCCTGGTCCGTCGTGCTCTGTCCGATCACACAGTTGCTCTACACTCAAGAAGCCTCCCTTCGACCCCGCCGGGGTGGGGAATTTATATTCTACAAACGTCACATCCTTTTCACAATGCTGTCGCATCGTGTTAAAATCAAGCCTGTGAATGGTGCAATAAATGGCTCCTCGAAGTTAGCTTTAGCTGCCGTCGTTAGGACCTGCCTGCAGGTCAAATTTACGGCAATCCACTCTCTGAAGGACTCCTTCATTGTCGTCTGCACAGACGACACAGAAGCATCAAAACTAATGGGCGACTCTTCAGTCAGGACCCTACAAACACAACAATTCACTCTATCCCCGTTTCCATTCTTGAAGTCGAAACGTTCAGTCTTTGTGAAAAGACTGGACAATATCGTCACCTCTCTCTCTACTGAAGCACTGAAGACATCTATTGAGGAACAAAATACCTGGGCCTCGGTAGACAGCATCTCCATGATCCCCAACGCCTCATCTATGCTAAAGATTACATTCTCAGACATCCCAATGGCTGCCCAAGCTATCTCTGACGGTCTGGCCATATCATATTACCACATTCACCCTAGTCATATAGAACAAGAACGTTTCACATACATCTCCTACTGCTGGACCTGCTACTCCTATAAACACACCACCAAGGACTGCCCCGTCAAGGATAAGAAGTTTTGTTCAAAATGTGGGAATGATGGACACGATTTCAGATCCCGCACCATTACTACAGCACCATCATGTCTTAACTGCAAGGGTAATCATCATACCCTTGCAGCTAAGTGCTCACTCAGGAAAGAAATATTGAAGAACACCTCCAATTCACCGACATACGCTACAATAACCAAACCACAAACCGACACCACCAAGACTACACGCTAATCTACAGGCACCATCGCCCAGCAACTCCCTCTCTCCACTCCCCGACGGTGCTTCCTCTTTCAACACCACTATTAACGAACCATTTTCAACACCACTATTAACGAACTATTCCGTCTGAACAACATGCCTGCCTTCAATTTTCCGGACTCCACACCTTCAGCAGACATCCTCAAGATCCTTCCCAACGTCCTGAACTTTACTGCACCTGCAGACCTGTCTCCTGCCCAAGCAACTGCTCCAGTAACTTCTATAACCACTTCCACCGCTGACAACGTTGATCATGCTACCTCAACCACTGTCTCCCACCTCTCCCAGCCTACTGTTATACAATCATTACACCTCTCCACTGCTCCTGTCGACCTTCAGTCACCTGCTACCACCATTATATTATCCTGTCTACCATCTTACTAGCATATTATAACCAAATCATTGCCATTTTTATTTTTATCATTTTTTTTAGTATTCTTTTGCTACCTTAACTTGTGTATTTTACCCTGTCAATTTAAATCTAGTTATACTCTAATTCTTGTAAACAACTTATATAAGACCTTAGTGCAATTACAATTGAGAGTCTTGTGCCTTTTTTATTTTATTAGATTAAACTCAGTTGTACTATAGCTCATTCTAGCTCAATACATAGTCAATACCAAATTCACTATATTAGACCATAGTGCAATTACTAGTGAGAGAATGGTGCTATTCTTAATTTGTATTTTTATATTATTAGATTAAACCTAGTTGTACTATAGCTCATTCTAGCTCAAAACATAGACTCCACAAAAGTCATTATATTAGACCTTAGTGCAATTACAAGTGAGAATCTTATTCTATTTTTAATTTGTATTTTTATATTACTAGTTTATACCTAGTTGTACTTTAGTTCATTCCAGCACAACACAGACAACATCAACTTCATTATGTGTATTAGTGACTATACTCTATATGACCAAAATACTCTAGCTATATACTTGTCCAAACTTCCCACCACTACAGATATCAGTACTAGAACTCAACACACAACTCAGGATATAAATAACCATAATTTAAACCTAGAAGATGATTGATCACGTTGACCCTGATCTAAACCTCCATAATCTGACACCCAATCAAAACCTATTGGAAAGTAACTGCCTTTATTACACAGCATCACAAGCCAGCACTATCCTAAACAATGCTAAAAATCTATCGGTACTTAACTACAACATCAGGTCCTTAAGTAAACACTATGATGACCTCCTGGCACTCCTTGAATCACTAAAGACACCCTTCTCCTGCATTATTCTTACTGAGACCTGGCTTAAGCAGGACACAATAGATATCTACCCTCTACCAGGATACACAGCAGTTCACAACTGCAGACCAAACCAAGTTGGGGGTGGTATTGCAATCTATTACTCTAACCAATTATCTTGTATTAGCACCACTTGCTTTAGTGATGAATATGGGGAATACATTTTTGCTAATTTTACTGTAAAAAACCTTAAGACACCTATAACAATCAGTGCCATTTACCAGATACCTCACACAAACATCCCAAATTTCAGTGAGAAATTAAAGTCACTAATAACAAACAGACAAATGAATAAGCACCACCTTCTCTTAGCTGGAGACTTCAACATCAACCTTGGCATACTAGATGATCAGCCTGTAACTGATTTAATCAACAATATGAACAACACACTTCTCATACCAACAATAACTAAACCAACCAGGCTCACTGAGACAAGTGCAACCATAATAGACCACATATGGACCAATATACTAGCCCCCCTTAAATCAGGGATAATCACAGATAGCACTACAGACCACTACCCTACCTTCCTCCTGACAAACATTAGTAAACCACCACTTGAATACAACAAAGTCTCATTTAGACTCCATGACGAGGCCTCAACAAGGAAGTTCACAGCTGACCTAGAGACTGTTGACTGGCCTACAGAATTCTCCAAGGCCAATGGTATTGATGACTGGACAGACATTTTTCTTAACAAATTACTTAGACTATAGAACAAACATTGTCCTATAAAAACGAAACAGATCACAAACAAACGGCTTGGTTGCCCATGCCAACCAGCACCATTCTGAAATCCATTGACAAGAAACACCAATATGAAAAGCAATATAGACAGGGCTTAATACACAAAGATATTCTTAAACACTATTCATCAGTTCTCACCAAAGTAATAAAGAAAGCCAAACAACTATACTACTCCAGTAGATTCACAGACACTAGAGGAGATATAAAAAAGACCTGGAAAACACTCTCTCAGATTCTAGGGACCCACAAACTGAAAAAAACCAAGAATATTGTCCTAACTAAACCTAATGAAACACCACTGCATCCCACTGACACAGCTAACAAGATAAACGACTTCTTCTCAAACATAGGATCTAATCTCGCCAATAAAATTCCACATACCAATGCCCATGCCGGAGACTACCTAGATGGGAATTTCCCAAATTCCTTCTATCTTGCACCAACTGAGCCCACGGAAGTCACAGAGATTATAAAGTCACTTAAAAATATATGTATATATGTCGTGCCGAATAGGCAGAACTTGCGATCTTGGCTTAAATAGCAACGCTCATCTTGCCATATAGGACAAGTGAAAATTTGTGTATGCAATAATTTCGCCAAAATCATTCTGAACCTAACGAAAAAAATATATTTCGCTGTGTTTGTTTAGTATTAAATTATTGTAAACAAATCTAAAATATATTTAATTGGGTTAGGGTAAAATAAATTGTTCTTGTTATAATAAGGTTAGGTTAGTTTTCTAAGATTCGTTTCGAGTAAAATGAAATTTTTTTCCATTAACATTAATGAAAAAAATATATCTATAGACGTATAAGAGAAAATTTTAGAAAGGACTTAATTTTAAATGAGTTCTTGCTAATTGACCAGTTTTACATATTCGGCAAGATATATATATATATATATATATATATATATATATATATATATATATATATATATATATATATATATATCTACATATATATATATATATATATACATATATATATATATATATATATATATATATATATATATATATATATACACATATATATATATATATATATATATATATATATATATATATATATATATATATATATATATGTATATATATATATATATATATATATATATATATATATATATATATATATATATATATATATATATATATATATATATATATATATATATATATATATATGTCGTGCCGAATAGGCAGAACTTGCGATCTTGGCTTAAATAGCAACGCTCATCTTGCCATATAGGACAAGTGAAAATTTGTGTATGCAATAATTTCGCCAAAATCATTCTGAACCAAACGAAAAAAATATATTTCAGAGTGTTTGTTTAATATTAAATTTTTGTCAACAAATCTAAAATATATTTAGTTGGGTTAGGCTAAAATAAATTGTTCTTGTTATAATAAGGTTAGGTAAGTTTTCTAAGATTCCTTTGGTGCAAAATTATAAATTTGTACATTATCATTAACGAAAAAAAATTATCTTTTAATGTATAAGAAAATTTTTTAGAAAGGACTTAATTTTAAATGAGTTCTTGCTAATTGATCAGTTTTACATATTCGGCACGACATATATATATATATATATATATATATATATATATATATATATATATATATATATATATATATATATATATATATATATATATATATATATATATATATAAATATATTTATATATATATATATATATATATATATATATATATATATATATATATATATATATATATATATATATATATATATATATATATATATATATTAAATGGAGAGTTAGAGGTACATGTATTGGGAAGATGGAGGGAATATTTTGAGGAATTGTTAAATGTTGATGAAGATAGGGAAGCTGTGATTTCGTGTATAGGGCAAGGAGGAACAACATCTTGTAGGAGTGAGGAAGAGCCAGTTGTGAGTGTGGGGGAAGTTCGTGAGGCAGTAGGTAAAATGAAAGGGGGTAAGGCAGCCGGGATTGATGGGGTAAAGATAGAAATGTTAAAAGCAGGTGGGGATATAGTTTTGGAGTGGTTGGTGCAATTATTTAATAAATGTATGGAAGAGGGTAAGGTACCTAGGGATTGGCAGAGAGCATGCATAGTTCCTTTGTATAAAGGCAAAGGGGATAAAAGAGAGTGCAAAAATTATAGGGGGATAAGTCTGTTGAGTATACCTGGCAAAGTGTATGGTAGAGTTATTATTGAAAGAATTAAGAGTAAGACGGAGAATAGGATAGCAGATGAACAAGGAGGCTTTAGGAAAGGTAGGGGGTGTGTGGACCAGGTGTTTACAGTGAAACATATAAGTGAACAGTATTTAGATAAGGCTAAAGAGGTCTTTGTGGCATTTATGGATTTGAAAAAGGCGTATGACAGGGTGGATAGGGGGGCAATGTGGCAGATGTTGCAGGTGTATTGTGTAGCAGGTAGGTTACTGAAAGCAGTGAAGAGTTTTTACGAGGATAGTGAGGCTCAAGTTAGAGTATGTAGGAAAGAGGGAAATTATTTCTCAGTAAAAGTAGGCCTTAGACAAGGATGTGTGATGTCACCGTGGTTGTTTAATATATTTATAGATGGGGTTGTAAGAGAAGTAAATGCGAGGGTCTTGGCAAGAGGCGTGGAGTTAAAAGATAAAGAATCACACATAAAGTGGGAGTTGTCACAGTTGCTCTTTGCTGATGACACTGTGCTCTTGGGAGATTTTGAAGAGAAGTTGCAGAGATTGGTGGATGAATTTGGTAGGGTGTGCAAAAGAAGAAAATTGAAAGTGAATACAGGAAAGAGTAAGGTTATGAGGATAACAAAAAGATTAGGTGATGAAAGATTGGATATCAGATTGGAGGGAGAGAGTATGGAGGAGGTGAATGTATTCAGATATATGGGAGTGGACGTGTCAGCGGATGGGTCTATGAAAGATGAAGTGAATCATAGAATTGATGAGGAGAAAAGGGTGAGTGGTGCACTTAGGAGTCTGTGGAGACAAAGAACTTTGTCCTTGGAGGCAAAGAGGGGAATGTATGAGAGTATAGTTTTACCAACGCTCTTGTATGGGTGTGAAGCATGGGTGATGAATGTTGCAGCGAGGAGAAGGCTGGAAGCAGTGCAGATGTCATGTCTGAGAGCAATGTGTGGTGTGAATATAATGCAGAGAATTCGCAGTTTGGAAGTTAGGAGGAGGTGCGGGATTACCAAAACTGTTGTCCAGAGGGCTGAGGAAGGGTTGTTGAGGTGGTTCGGACATGTGGAGAGAATGGAGCGAAACAGAATAACTTCAAGAGTGTATCAGTCTGTAGTGGAAGGAAGGCGGAGTAGGGGTCGGCCTAGGAAAGGTTGGAGGGAGGGGGTAAAGGAGGTTTTGTGTGCGAGGGGCTTGGACTTCCAGCAGGCATGCGTGAGCGTGTTTGATAGGAGTGAATGGAGACAAATGGTTTTTAATACTTGACGTGCTGTTGGAGTGTGAGCAAAGTAACATTTATGAAGGGGTTCAGGGAAACCGGCAGGCCGGACTTGAGTCCTGGAGATGGGAAGTACAGTGCCTGCACTCTGAAGGAGGGGTGTTAATGTTGCAGTTTAAAAACTGTAGTGTAAAGCACCCTTCTGGCAAGACAGTGATGGAGTGAATGATGGTGAAAGTTTTTCTTTTTCGGGCCATCCTGCTTTGGTGGGAATCGGCCGGTGTGATAAATATATATATATATATATATATATATATATATATATATATATATATATATATATAGATATATATATATATATATATATATATATATATATATATATATATAGGTAGTAGGTTGGTAGACAGTAACCACCCAGGGAGGTACTACCGTCCTGCCAAGTGAGTGTAAAACGAAAGCCTGTAATTGTTTTACATGATGGTAGGATTGCTGGTGTCTTTTGTCTGTCTCATAAATATGCAAGATTACAGGTATGTCTTGCTACTTCTACTTACACTTAGGTCACACTACACATACATGTGCACGTTTATTTATACACACTCATCTGAGTTTTCTTTGATTTTATCTTAATAGTTCTTGGTCTTATTACTTTTCCTTTTATATCCATGGGGAAGTGGAATAAGAATCTTTCCTCCGTAAGCCATGCGTGTTGTAAAAGTCAACTAAAATGCCGGGAACAATGGGCTAGTAACCCCTTTTCCTCTAAAGATTACTAAAAAGAATAAGAAGAAGAGAATTGTCAAAGTGGGAAGTCTGAATGTACGTGGATATTGTGCAAATGATAAGAAAGAGATGATTGTGGATGTTATGAATGAGAAGAAGCTGGATGTCCTGGCTTTAAGTGAAACAAAGCTGAAAGGGGTGGGAGAGTTTCAGTGGAGAGGAATAAATGGGATTAGGTCAGGGGTTTCAAATAGAGTTAGAGCTAAAGAAGGAGTAGCAATAATATTGAAAGATAACCTATGGCAGGAAAAGAGGGACTATAAATGTATTAATTCAAGGATTATGTGGAGTAAAATAAAGGCTGGATGTGAAAAGTGGGTTATATTAAGCGTATACGCACGTGGAGAAGAGAGAAGTGTAGAGGAGAGAGAGAGATTTTGGGAAATGTTGAGTGAATGTGTGGAGAGTTTTGAACCAAGTGTGAGAGTAATGGTGGTTGGGGATTTCAATGCTAAAGTGGGTAAAAATGTTGTGGAGGGAGTAGTAGGTAAATTTGGGGTGCCAGGGGTAAATGTAAATGGGGAGCCTTTAATTGAGCTATGTGTAGAAAGAGATTTGGTAATAAGTAATACATATTTTATGAAAAAGAGGATAAACAAATATATAAGGTATGATATAGCACGTAATGAAAGTATTTTGTTAGATTATGTATTGTTGGATAAAAGGTTGATGGGTAGGCTCCAGGATGTACATGTTTATAGAGGGGCAACTGATATATCGGATCATTATTTAGTTATAGCTAGAGTTAGAGTAAGAGGTAAATGGGACAAGAGGAAGGTGGTAACAACAAGTAGGAGGGAAGTGAAAGTGTATAAACTAAGGGAGGAGGAAGTTCGGGTGAGATATAAGCGACTATTGGCAGAAAGGTGGGCTAGTGCAAAGATGAGTAGTGGGGGGGTTGAAGAGGGTTGTATGAGTTTTAAAAATGCAGTATTAGAATGTGGGGCAGAAGTTTGTGGTTATAGGAGGGTGGGGGCAGGAGGAAAGAGGAGTGATTGGTGGAATGATGAAGTAAAGGGTGTGATAAAAGAGAAAAAGTTAGCTTATGAGAGGTTTTTACAAAGCAGAAGTGTTATAAGAAGAGTAGAGTATATGGAGAGTAAAAGAAAGGTGAAGAGAGTGGTGAGAGAGTGCAAAAGGAGAGCAGATGATAGAGTGGGAGAGGCACTGTCAAGAAATTTTAATGAAAATAAGAAAAAAAATTGGAGTGAGTTAAACAAGTTAAGAAAGCCTAGGGAACGTACGGATTTGTTAGTTAAAAACAGAGTAGAGGAGTTAGTAGATGGGGAGAGGGAGGTATTAGATAGATGGCGAGAATATTTTGAGGAACTTTTAAATGTTGAGGAAGAAAGGGAGGAGGTAATTTCGTCCACTGGCCAGGGAGGTATACCATCTTTTAGGAGTGAAGAAGAGCGGAATGTAAGTGTGAGCGAGGTACGTGAGGCATTACGTAGAATGAAAGGGGGTAAAGCAGCTGGAGCTCCAGCTGATGGGATCATGACAAAAATGTTAAAAGCAGGGGGGATATAGTGTTGGAGCGGTTGGTACTTTTGTTTAATAAATGTATGAAAGAGGGGAAGGTACCTAGGGATTGGAGGAGAGCAAGTACAGTCCCTTTATATAAAGTGAAGGGGGACAAAAGAGATCGTGAAAATTATAGGGGAATAAGTTTACTGAGTATACCAGGAAAAGTATACGGTAGGGTTATTATTGAAAGAATTAGAGGTAAGACAGAATGTAGGATTGCGGATGAGCAAGGTTTCAGAGTGGGTAGGGGATGTGTAGATCAAGTGTTTACATTGTAGCATGTATGTGAACAGTATTTAGATAAAGGTAGGGAAGTTTTTATTGCATTTATGGATTTAGAAAAGGCATATGATAGAGTGGATAGGGAAGAAATGTGGCAGATGTTGCAAGTATATGGAATAGGTGGTAAGTTACTAAATGCTGTAAAGAGTTTTTATGAGGATAGTGAGGCTCAGGTTAGGGTGTGTAGAAGAGAGGGAGACTACTTCCCGGTAAAAGTAGGTCTTAGACAGGGATGTGTAATGTCACCATGGTTGTTTTAATATATTTATAGATGGGGTTGTAAAAGAAGTAAATGTTAGGGTGTTCGGGAGAGGAGTAGGATTAAATTATGGGGAATCAAATACAAAATGGGGATTGACACAGTTTTGCTGATGATACTGTGCTTATGGGAGATTCTAAAGAAAAATTGCAAAGGTTAGTGGATGAGTTTGGTAATGTGTGTAAAGGAAGAAAGTTGAAAGTGAACATAGAAAAGAGTAAGATGATGAGGGTATCAAATGGTTTAGATAAAGAAAAATTGGTTATCAAATTGGGGAGGAGGAGTATGAAAGAAGTGAATGTTTTCAGATACTTGGGAGTTGACGTGTCGGCGGATGGATTTATGAAGGATGAGGTTAATCACAGAATTGATGAGGGAAAAAAGGTGAGTGGTGCGTTGAGGTATATGTGGAGTCAAAAAATGTTATCTATGGAGGCAAAGAAGGGAATGTATGAAAGTATAGTAGTGCCAACACTCTTATATGAGTGTGAAGCTTGGGTTGTGAATGCAGCAGCGAGGAGGCGGTTGGAGGCAGTGGAGGTGTCCTGTCTAAGGGCAATGTGTGGTGTAAATATTATGCAGAAAATTCGGAGGGCTAAAGAGGGGTTGTTGAGGTTGTTTGGTCATTAGAGAGAATGCATCAAAGTAGAATGATATGGAGAGCATTTAAATCTGTAGGAGAAGGAAGGCGGGGTAAGGGTTGTCCTCGAAAGGGTTGGAGAGAGGGGGTAAAGGAGGTTCTGTGGGCGAGGGGCTTGGACTTCCAGCAAGCGTGCGTGAGCGCGTTAGATAGGAGTGAATGGAGATGAATGGTATTTGGACCTGACGATCTGTTGGAGTGTGAGTAGGGTAATATTTAGTGAAGGGATTCAGGGAAACCGGTTATTTTCATATAGTCGGACTTGAGTCCTGGAAATGGGAAGTACAATGCATGCACTTTAAAGGAGGGGTTTGGGATATTGGCAGTTTGGAGGGATATGTTGTGTATCTTTATACGTATATGCTTCTAAACTGTTCTATTCTGAGCACCTCTGCAAAAACAGTGATAATGTGTGAGTGTGGTGAAAGTTTTGAATGATGAAAGTATTTTCTTTTTGGGGATTTTCTTTCTTTTTTGGGTCACCCTGCCTCGATGGGAGACGGCCGACTTGTTGAAAGAAAAAAAAAAAAAAATTATATATATATATATATATATATATATATATATATATATATATATATATATATATATATATATATATATATATGTCGTGCCGAATAGACAGAACTTGCGATCTTGGCTTAAATAGCAACGCTCATTTTGCCATATAGGACAAGCGAAAATTTGTGTATGCAATAATTTCGCCAAAATCATTCTGAACCTAACGAAAAAAATATATTTCACTGTGTTTGTTTAGTATTAAATTACTGTAAACAAATCTGAAATATATTTAGTTGGGTTAGGCTAAAATAAATTGTTCTTGTTATAATAAAGTTAGGTAAGTTTTCTAAGATTCTTTTGGTGCAAAATTAAAAAAGTTTTACATTAACGTTAATGAAAAATATATATCTTTAAACGTATAAGAGAAAATTTTAGAAAGAACTTAATTTTAAATGAGTTCTTGATAATTTTTTTTTATTTTATTTAAAACATAGAACAAATACAATAATGCATAAGAGTATAAAATTAAAAACCGTACTAGACATTACAAAACCTCTAGTACACAATCCGAGTACAGAAAATAAACACCATAGATAATGGCCATATTACAACCATATACATAACCCACAACACATCCTACAAACCCTCCTTTTACAATAATCATTATTGCCAGTGCTGAAACACAGCTGACACTTCTCCCCCCCCCCTTAACATATGTACAGTCCCCGTTCTAAATAACATACATTAATTATCCTAATTAATGGTCATACTCTGACCCCATCAAAACCTTAATGAGTATTCACCAAGAGTTGGAAGTGCATGAACAACAAGACACAAAAACATAAATTTACAACTAAAACAGACATGAAACATTACATTCCTATACACATACATCGTAAAAAGTAAAAGTAATATACACCACAATATAATATCAATTATTAATGTTGACAATCATAAAATACAAATTTTCAAAACAACATTACATAACGTTAAGTTCACGCTCAAAATGCAAGATAATACACCACATGCTACATAGTGGTACAATACTAGGCTATGTATATATTTTAAAGAACCCAAGACTACAACATGAATAAGTATTATCCAAATGGTCTATCATGATTTTAGTAAGTTAGCAACACTGAACTCCTTATAACATCTAACACACCACATATAAACTTACCAAAACGTAACACACATTCCACACGACTACACTATCACTGTGCCTTCTAGCACGCGCCTATCTAATATTACATACAAATATATACAAAAATATTAATTTAGAGAACTAATCCTCATCCACATATGTTTACATAATAGGTAATACTGCAAACTGTTGCAGGAACACGTTACAAAATGGCAAAAAAGAAAAAATAACTCAATGCTTCAAGGAACCATAGTGAAAGGAATACATTCTCATGAAATGTTAAAATTCAATTGCAAGAGCAGTACAAGCGGAATATAATACGCTACCAAACAATATACATGTTATATAATTTATAGGTTATATATTAATAAATGTGATATATTTAAACTGCTATTTCCACCTTCCCCATCAAGGGAACTAAGCAAAACTAATCTTTCACAACCTCTCATCTAGTCACACACGAGTACCTCCAATCACACCCAATCACCCATCACTGCACACCCAAGGAGGTGAGCCCGTTGAATACCCATGAACCCCCCCCCCCCTATTACCAACCTACTCACCCCAGCAGTTAAGGCCCCTTATAACGGCAATAAATTCCCTATTGTTAGTGCCCTATAACCCTCAGAAAAAAAACATCCCACCTTTTCCCAAAAATGTCTCTATTGCGACACAAAGTTCGATAAAACGTCGCCGCCAAAGTCCTTTTCAGCGCATCCCCACCCTCCTTCCCCCTCATACCCCACAAAACATAAATGTAGTCCACGATTACATATGCTAAACCCCTTACCACACCCTCATCCACACCACTCATATCAAGACTCAACGCTCGCAATACCGACACACCTTGACCCCCCACCCTCACCACTACCTTACTCATCCATACCCTGATGCACTCCAAACCTTCACAAAAATAGACAACATGATAGGCATTGTCTTCCCCACTGAATCTGCCACACACCCCACCCTCGATAACCCTCCTATCTCTGAGCATCGCTCCCGTTGGCAAAATCCCATGCAGGAAACGATACATAACCTCACGCGTCCTAGGTCGTATCCTTAATTTACTAAATCTTCTCCATATTACATCCCAAGCATACATGGGGTAGATCCCTTCAACTGGCGCCACTACATGTCCATCTAACAATTTACACGAAGTTCCCACCTTTACTTTTCCCGGTTCCCTGGCTAACACTAAGGCACGTAACACTGTTTCACATTCCTTCATTTCCGCCCCTCCATACCATTTCCTCAGGTGAGCATGTACCTTATCTAGCTGACCCCCCCTCCCCTCCATCCACCTGCACTCATCACTTCCCTCTTAATAAACACACATTTCACACGCTTTCTCAAGTCCAACAAACCCAACCCTCCCCTACATACCGGCAATGTCACTACCTCCCTTCGCAACCAGTTGCACCCTGAACCCCACAAAAATTTAAACACCATTCTAAGAATACTCGTGATCGCCGTTCCTGTTAACGGCATCACAGCCGAAACAAACCAGGCTTTACTATATAGTAATATATTGATGACAATTGCACGTTGCCTAAGGGTTAAATGGTGAGGTCGCAGCGTTCCCAAACGACGCTGCACCTGTTCCACCATCCTATTCGAATTGTTAACCCTGGCAGCACTCAGGTCAGCCTCATATATAACACCGCAGATTTTCAGACTCCTGGTCCGCCGCTGCACAACATCGCATCCCCATTCTAATCTCCCTGCCCACTCTCCCAGCCCCATTATCATTGACTTCTCCAGATTCACCTTCATCCCAGTCGCTCTCCCAAAATTGCGTACAACTTCCCCCAAAAGTCCTAACCTCGTCTCCTCATTCACCATAATAGTTGTATCATCAACATAGCCCACCAAACCAGGCCAAGGCTTCTGCTCACCCTCCCTTCCCCCCTGTCCTTAGACGATCCTCCACCATCCTATAAAAGGGATCCTGAACACATGCAAACAATAGTTGTGATAATGAACATCCCAGCCGAAGACCCCGCTCCATGTTGACTCCCTCCCCCACACACCCATTGATTTGCACCCGTACCTTCGCGTTTGAGTACGACGTACCCACCCACCCCACTATTTCTTCTCCAAACCCCTGTCGTAGGAGAATATCTGTCAAAGCCTTTCTTTCCACCCTGTCATAAGCCCCTTGCAAATCCAACGCCACCAACGCCCCTCTGCCCCTTTCCATGTCCTCCAGGAACCCCTTTATGATCCCGTGGCCCTCGCCCATTGACCTACCAGGTAACCCAAACTGAGACGCAAACGACCCTCCCCACAACACATTTAAGCCGATTCCCAAGAATTTTCGCGAGCAATTTGTAATCAGCACAAAGCAACGAAATGGCTCGGTAATCCCGAAGGGTACTCTGCTGTTTACCCTTCGGGACCAACACCACCACCGCCGTTGCCTGCGATTCTCCCATCTTACCTCCTTCTTTCATGGCATTCATTAACCCTACTAGGAAACCCCTAGCAGACCCCAGTGCTGTACATAAAATTCGCATGGTAAACCATCAATCCCGGGTGCCTTTCCCTTCCTCATGTCCATAAGGGCTCTCCATATTTCCTCCTCCTCAATGACCCCACCCAGTGCCTTCCGATCACTCCTCCCTAGTTTGCACGGCACATACTCACATACCTGCCCAAGAACCTCTCCATCCACCCCACTACTTTTCCTGTATTCCTCAAACCATCTATCTGCACATGCACTCATCTCCGTGGTTTCCCTTAATACCTGACCCTCTCGGTATTGTAGTCTTTCGCTGTCGTACCTTCTGTCCTCGCAGCACACAAGCCGATGGCTTGTCGCCCCAGAGTACTTCGTCCAACCCCGCCTGTACCCATACCGCCGCAAACCGTTCTTCTTGCAAATCCCTTATCCTTTCCTTCAACATGTGTATATCCTCCATTGGGTACACCCCAGCCACCGCCCCCCCCTCGTAACAATCCCGTAATCTAGATTCTAAATAATTTGACAAACCATACCGCAATTGATTAATGCGTTTGCCCTCCCTCACATAAAATTGACGTATTCTTACCTTAGCCACACTATCCCACCATCCTACCACATCCTCCTCAGTCCTTCTGTCTGCACAGAGCTGTTCCCAAAATACTGCAAAACCTTCCACTCCCTCCCAATCCCCCAAAACCATTGTGTTCAGTTTCCAGTAACTTCCCTGCCTACGAGCCAAAGCATCCCACCCCACCTCCACTAATACCGCCCTACGATCGGAAGACACCATCTCAATAGTTTTAAAAGACTCTACCGAAACCCTCTGTGATAAATATAACCTGTCCAAATGAGCCACATATCCCAGTCTTATAAACGTATGTTCCACCTCCCACAAACCTCCCCCGAAAGCATCACGTAATTGAAGATCTCTAAGCAGGCCCCCCAAGACTGAGGAACAATATCCCGCTCCTCTGGGTTCCACGTCTGCCCTCTTAACTACACAATTCCAATCCCCCCCCACAATCGCCACAGCCGGTAATGCGTGTAGGTAGTACACAAGCTCCTCCCGCACAAAATCCATCTTTACTTTCGCGTCACTTTCTGCTGGGGCATACACACACACAAACGCCACTCTCCCATCCACCATCCTTCCACACGTAATACTCTCCCCCCCCTCTTTCCTGTGCAATACAAACGGGCTCGCCCCCCTGATCAACACACCCACTCCTCCTTTTAAACGCTCAGACGGCATCACATAAGCCTGATACCCAGGCACTACTAATTCACGACCAAGCTTAAAATTGTGCTCCTGCACAAAAGCTACGTCAACCTTGTATCTATTCAAAAACATCTTGAAGCACTCACGTTTAACACCATTACACAGACCATTAATATTTATTGTTATACACCTGAGTCCAGTTTAAGGTTTCCCTCCCTGCCTCATGTCAAGACTCTTCCCTTTCAGACCATTCCCCTGGGCTTTGCCTTTGCCACACACTCCACCCTCCTTCCCAACCATTCCCCCCCCCTTCTGTTGTGGCCCTCTCGTAGAATCACTCTGGGTACCATAACCCCATGTCTTTTTCCCTGGCCTTTGCGCCGGCGTCAGAACATCGTCCGAATCTGACGTTTCTGCCCTTTTCCTTGTAGCTCCCTCAGTTTCCATATCTGAGTCCTGAGAGCCAACATAATGAACTTCCACCTCTACCACCCTTAATCCGCCTCCATGTTCTTCCATGGCACTCGCACTGTCCATCACAGGTGCCACCTGATCCTCCCCCCCGCACACACCTTCTGCCCTGATCTCAGGTTCCTGCTCGCTGTGACTCTCCACCTCCATAGACTGTAACATAGCCTGTATCACCGTCTCCAACTCCTCCTCAATAGCTTGCACTGCTGCGCCCACCTGCACCTCCTCACTTGACAACTGTACTGTTGATGGGCCAGGTGATTCATGGACCACCACTTCTCCTTCCGATTCCACAGGAGCTTCCACCTCTTCACTCCACAAGCGACCACGCCCTCCTCCTTGCCCCCGTTCTTCCTTAGGCATCGGTTTCTCATACGCAGGTGCTCCGCCCCTTGCCGGCCCAGGAGCCATATTCCGCTTGCCACAGTCTGCCGCCATATGGTCATATTCGCCCACAGTCGGCATGTACGCCTCTGCCCAGCATACGCTACCATTACCTGGGTTCTAAACTCCTCGAGATATGCATACGATGGCATAGGATGCCTTAGCGTCATCTTGAGATTGAAAGAACCCTCAGGATATCCTGTGTAAGCTGCTAGATGTACAGTTCCATAACGTTCGAAAACATTGCGAATATCCACTTCATCAGCCTCAAAAGGCACGTTTCGGAGCTTAACCCACGAATAATGTCGTGATACATCCGTCAACTTGACCCCTCACTGCCGGTGTTACGTTAATGCTGACATCTTGATAACGATCCACCAACGCCTCGTATACTTGAGCAGTTAGCACCTTCATGAATATTCTATACACACCGTTCAGTGCCACTCCATACAAATCCTCGTCTCTGATGCCGTATGTCTCTCTTACAATTTTGGGCAATAACACATCAACTGACGTAGGCGTTAAAGCCCCACTAATGAGCTCAATGC